>NC_053425.1:5245992-5442259 GCF_007990345.1 Gossypium hirsutum
AAATAAACGCCCTAAAATCGAAACGCTACTAGCAAAAAGAGAAGAGAAGAGACAACGGCAAACAAGTCAAGGTCTCTATATTTCCCGTTTCTTTATCTCAGATTACACTCATTTGTATATGCATATAATAAAATACAAAAAAAGAGAGAAATTTTTACCTAAGCGATTTCCGGCCACCGTGTGCGGTGGCCGGCGCGGTGGAGCTGTGACGGCGTGCGGTGGCTTCCTGGCCGGTTTCTGGGCTTCCCCAGAGAGAAAAATCCCTTTCTCCCCTTTTTTTTCTAAGACTCAGCTGAAATGAAAAAGAAAGGAAATTAACTTTTATACTGTTAATAAACGGCGACGTTTGCGAAATGACCCAGGGATAAAACGACGTCGTTTTGCCCTGGGTGGACCGACCGACCTGACCCACGAGGAGGATCCGCGTGTTTTTGCGGAAGGGTCTAATTGCGCGAATGACCCTTCCGCTTTTCTAACTTTTGCGATAGTTTTCATTCTTTTAAATTGGCATAAAATTCAGCGCATTTTTATTTCGATCCCCACTAAACGCTGCGTTTCGAGAGGACAGGATATTTGCACTTTAATCCTTCCTGTGTTTTAGCGTGTTCCAATTGGTCCTTCTCTTTTATATATTTCTTTTAAAATTCCCCCTAACCTTTTTTTATTTCGATTTTCATCCCTTTTACTTCTCATCATTATTTATTTTAATTTCAATATTATTATACTAATATATCTATTAACGTTACTATTTTATTTTTTAGTATTTTATTTTGTTATTCTACTTAATACTAACCTGTATATGTTATGTAGTATTATTAAGGGTTTAATATCATTATTTTGTTAGTATATTTGATATCACCTATGCATTCTTTAAATATATATTTACGCGTATATCCTAAATTAATTACACATATTTGTTTTATATATATTTATCTACGTATATTATGTCTCTATTTTAATATATTTACATATAGTATTAGATATAGTTCTTATACATTTCCATGACATATTCTACACCATCTTAGTATATATTTACCTATGTTTTCGTATTTATGAATATATCTTTAATACCATAAGTATATATTTATTATTAATAGATGTTTTCAACATTATTATTATATATTATGTGAATATTTTAACATTACATTATATATGTATTTATATATATTACGCATATATATATACCCTTCTTTTTAATATTCTATTTTTACATATATATGTAGATATACGTACTTATACCTACTTAAATATATTTTTCACATTTCATAATTCTTATATACTTACATATGTTTATGCATATTTTACATCATATACATACTTATATATTTTATACTCTTAAAAATGTTTTTTGTATATTTCACATATTTATAATCCACATACATATATTCTATATTATCACGATTTGTAAATGTATAAATACACATTTACATTTTTTATAATATTTACCGATTTTATATATATGTACATACTTATCTATGTTTTCATATTCTGTAATTTATACATATTTCTTATTTTATGGTTTTAAATTATACATGCACATATATATATTTTACATAATTGTATTCATTGTCATCATTGTTATTTGGTGTTTGTTTATTTATCCATGTACACTTGTGCTTTTTCTAAAATGTTAGTTCTATTTATTTATTGTATGCTTTGTTTATGTAATCGCCTCGTCATTTCATTTTGCCTATTGTATTGTTGTTACTCACTTTACTTTGCTTACCTCGTCGTATTCGTTATTGTTTCGTCAAGCATTAACACCAAACATCAAAAGGAAAATTTTCTAAATAAGGCAATATTTCGCGTTTGGAAAATCGAGAAAACGTGCCCTAACGTGCTGGGTTTCGATTTCTCGTTCGACCAAATAGCCAAATATCCTTTTTAAACTTTTAAATAAGGCAATATTTCGCGTTTGGAAAATCGAGGAAACGTGCCCTAACGTGCTGGGTTTCGATTTCTCGTTCGACTAAACAGCCAAATATCCTCTTAAAGCTTCAAATATGGTTCATTAAACTATAAGGTGATCTTGGTTTCGATGGTTTAGAGTATCGTGTCCTAATGTGCTGGATGTGATATTCTTCGGAACAAGAGAATCTTATATTTCAATTCACGTTATCAGAGTTTTCTTTTAAGGATCGTATTTTTAAAACTCTTCAAATTTTCAATTTTCGACACTAAGACACTAATTAATCAACTAGGTACCAATTTTGGGCGTATCGAGGGTGCTAATCCTTCCTCGTGCGTAACCGACTCCCGAACCCGTTTTCTAAATTTCATAGACCAAAATCTTTGTTTTAATAAAAATTAAATCGTTTATTAAAAACAACCACTTTTCAAGGTGACCCGATCACACCTCATCAAAAAGGATCGGTGGCGACTCCCGTTTTCGTTTTTTTTAATCCAAGTCGACCCCGTTTTCATCCAAAAATGGTGTCAACAGCTTGGCGACTCCACTGGGGATGATAAGAGAGTCAAGCCACGTGTTGATTATTTCTTGTCTTTTGTCGAAAGTTGAAAATTCGATTTAAATTTACGATCCTCTCATCTTTTGTTTTGAGTTACATTTTTATCGTGTTCTGTATTTTATTTTATACCTCCGCACATTCCATTGCATGACCGTTGGTCACACCTTTTAAGTGGGAGTGAGAAACTACGCCTTCGTGAGGTTTTCACCTCCGCATGGGATAGTGAATCGCTTCCGGGATACATCCGTACCTATGTCTTCGTGAGATTTTCATCTCCGCATGGCCATAGGGAAATGTATTCCCCTGAACTGAACTCGGTCCATATGAGCCTATAATGGGTGAGGATCGAGGAATCTGCTGGTTCAGGTACCCTCACTTTAGAACCAAACCACACATAGCGAGCCATAAGAACCCACCGAGATAGAGCTATTCTAGACCCTAGTGCTTACCGAATAGATGCTTTATTTATTATTGTTTATTTTAAATCCTAGATCTAATTTGCTTTGTTTGTGATTGCATGGCATTTTCATTTCAAAAGAGGTGTCGATTCACGTTCAGTATAGATAGAAAGCTTATCATGGAAAAGAGGTTTCTTGATAAAGTAGAAGACAATGCAGCTGTACGATTATGGGCTGAGACGATGTGGAGAGAGAAGGGCGATAGTCTTGCAGAAGGGTACGTATCAGAGTTATGGGACTTCACCCGTATCAGCGTAGTCCAAAATGATCTGCGAGAAATGAAGGAAATATGGGATCAATGGGACGACGGGACCAAGCAGATGTTTTACTGTGATTACGGGGACTTGCCTCACCTACTTGGTGTCAAAGTGGACAAGCATTTATTCCGAGCCCTAGCCCAGTTTTGGAATCCTGCTTACAGTTGTTTCACTTTTGGAAAAGTGGACTTGGTGCCCACCGTGGAAGAATATACGACCTTGCTTCGGTGTCCAAAGATTCAAATTGACAAAGCCTATTCTAGAGCTGCTAGTGTCCCAACATTATTAAAAAAATTGATGAGCATTACAGGGATGAGCGAACAGTGGGTCGCTGCCCGGATCCAACAGAAGGGAGACAGTAAATGCGTTCCTTGGAAAAGCTTGCGAGATTTAGTATTAGCACACCCCGATGTGAAGAAAAGAGTGGATGTCTTCGCTCTAGGTATCTATGGTTTGGTAATTTTCCCTAGAGCTTTAGGGCACGTAGATGAGGCCGTCTCTGATTTGTTCGATCGGCTTAGTAAGGGAGTCACGCCCATCCCGGCAATCTTAGCAGAAACCTTCAGATCTCTAAGCGCATGTCGAAGAGCAGGGGAGGGAAGGTTCATCGGATGCGCATAGCTACTATTGGTGTGGTTCCATAGTCACTTTTGGAAGATGGAGAATGTCTCTTATCGAGTCTTCTCAGAAGGTTATTCCCCGTTGAAGGAACAAGTTGCTACACCAAGACGAGACGACATCACGGAAGAGAAGTGGATGACGATTCTCCAAAATCTTCAGGAGGATGACGTTGAATGGAAAGCTCCTTGGATGGTACCCGACGAGATCCTGTATCGATGTGGTGATTTCGACTGGGTCCCTTTACTCGGAATTTGGGGAGCTGTCGGTTATGCCCCTTTACTCGTATTAAGACAATATAGATCGAGACAGTTCATACCAGCAACACAAGGGTTGGCTCAATGTGAGTTTTCTTATAAGGATGAAAACTACAAGAGAAAAACTTGAGAAATATCTAACGCTTGGAAACAGGTTCACCGAATGAAAATATTTACCATAGGAGCGATGGCAACTTCAGAATATTATGGGTGGTGGAGTAAAAGAGTCAATGACAACATCCCTAAGCCGAGGGAAGATTGCGTTCAGTCTATAGAGAGCATCTACAAGTAGTTCCGTCAGAATTAGAGATCATCAAACGAGACTTTGAGAAAAGAAATTCTGAGTTGGGAAAGAGGATAGAACAGTTAGAAGAAGAAAGAGTGCATTTGGGATTAGACATCGATATCCACAAGCTAGAAGCCGAGAAATTAAGGAAGGGAAAGAACAAAGCTGAAGAGGATTTGGATAGTCTAAAAACAGATTACAAGAAGCTGCGATTGTCGATGAGAACTGTCAGTCTGGGCAAAACGTCAGAGCAGTGGCGACAAGAGATCAATGAGGAAAAGAATAGGGCCGATCAGTGGGAAAAGAAATTTCAAGATGCTCGAGCTCGAGAAAAGCTTTGGAAAGGAGTTTGTTAGAGTGCCGAAATGAGAAGGCAGGATTAAAGGCCAAGGTGACAGAGTAGAAAAGTCACTTCACTCGTACCGTAGTCGCAACTCCATGATCGAATTAAGAGCAAGCTTAAATAAGATCGAAGAACTGAAGGAAAAGGTAGAGGAGCTTGAGGACGCATTACACAATTCTGAGCTACGAATGGAGCTTCTTGAGAGGAGTAATGATCAATGGCAAGAGCAATTCCATCATTCTCAAAGGCAGATTAGAGACAGAGATTACGTTATGGGCGAAGCTGTGACTCAAGTGCGGGAAGTGGCTGATCATCTGCAAACATTAGCAGTTCAGGCTGATGTATTGAGTTTAAAATATGAGTTAGAATCAAGCCGAGGTCGAGATTTAGCTTGGCTTCTTAGGAAGGTTAAGGCTTGGGTATAAAGGCGAAGCCGTATATGTAATTTATTTTATGTAAAGAAATTTGCTTTCTAGTTGAGTTTTCTAATGAAATTGAATTCGAATCAATGCCTCTTTTTGCATTCGTCTCATACATTTGCATTACATCTCATAAAATGACCCTAATAAAATTAAATTATGACAGTTACCCTGGAAACCAACAAAAATCTAATCAAATATCACTACGGTACTCGTCGCCAAACAAAAGCAATGGATCAAAGGATGGAAAGATTGGAACAGTTGCAACGAGAGATGCAAGATCAGATGCATGAACGACTGGAAAAAATCCAGCAGACATGTTAGAATCCCAGAACACTGTGATGAACCAATTAAAGCAGTTATTGGCTGGAGGAAACAACAAAGGAAAAGATCCCGTAGTCGATGCGGGGAAGATCACGATGACCCTATTTATCCTCCAGGTTTCACCCCAACTAACATCCAAGCACAACCAGAGGTGTACCCACAGAGGGTACCGGTTACCATTAGACCTCAATATCTGGCTAGTGCCTCGGTACCAGTGCATTTTCAAATGGGCTCGGGTTCTAATCCCGGGGATAATCCCACTAATCCTGTGTCCCGGACCTCGATGACGTGGTAGAAACAGAAAAAACAAAATGAACCTGCCAAAACAGCTGGAGGACCGATGTAGATGGTTAGAGGAAAAATTTAGAGTCATGGAGAACATCGACTATCATCACGGGGTTGACGCCAAGGATCTGAGTTTGGTCCCTGATTTAGTACTCCCACCTAAGTTCAAAATGCCGGAATTCGAAAAATATAATGGGACTAGTTGTCCTGAAGCTCATATAACTATGTTCTGTCGAAGAATGACAGGATACGTCAACAATGATCAGCTGTTAATCCACTGCTTCCAGGACAGTTTGATCGGATCTGCAGCCAAATGGTACAACCAACTGAGTCGTGCTAAAGTTAGTTCATGGAGAGACTTGGCGCAAGCTTTTATGAAGCAATACAGTCATGTAACGGATATAACACCCGATCGAATTACGTTACAAAACATGGAGAAAAAGCCTAGCGAGAATTTCAGGCAGTACGCCCAACGATGGAGAGAAGTGGCAACACAAGTCCAGCCACCCCTTTTGGAAAAAGAGGTCACCATGTTGTTTATCAACACTTTGAAAGCCCCGTTCATCAACCACATGTTGGGGAGTGCTACCAAGAGCTTCTCGGATATGGTAATGTCCGGTGAAATGATTGAGAATGCGGTAAGGAGCGGTAAGATTGACACGGGGAAAACTTCAAAAGACCAGCCCCAAGGAAAAAGAGGGCGAAGTAAACAACGTAAGCACATATAGCAAGAGCCATTCAAAACCGATTACTGTTGGCCCTCCAAAAATGATAACCACTAGTCACCAAGCCCCCTCGAGGCAGGAACCCAACACAAGGCCCAACACAAGGACTAACACAGAGAGACTTCAGTTCACGCCCATTCCAATAACATACGGGGAACTGTATCAGAAGTTATTTGATGCACACATAGTATCTCCATTTTATCTCGAGCCCATGCAACCTCCATATCCCAAATGGTATGACATGAATGCCCAATGTGAATACCATGCAGGGATACCAGGACACTCAATTGAGAACTGTACTGGGTTTAAAAAGGCGGTGGAAAGGTTCATTAAGATGGGGATTGTGAAGTTTGACGACCCATTAGGACCCAACGTAGCAGCAAATCCGTTACCCAACCATGCTGATAAAGGGGTAAACGCAATAATCGAAGGTGAGAAAAAGAGAATCAAAACCGACATTGCAGAGAGAAAAACCCCATTGAGTTGGGTCTGGAGACAAATGATAGAAGGAGGTCTCATCAAACAAGGTTCAAAAGAAAGGCCCGAAGGAACGAAGACGTACTGCGAGTTTCATGCTGAAGAGACCATGACATTCAAAACTGCACTGAATTCAAGGCCATGGTGCAAAATCTGATGAACAACAAAGAGCTAGAATTTTATGAAGAGATCAAAGGACTTGAAAATGGAGAAGTTTACGCCTCGGAGGAGGGGCCTACGGGAAAGGCCCCAAATCACCCAGTGGTGATTATTTCAAGGCCAACGAGTACAGGATCTGGAATACAACTGGCGCCAAGGGTCATAATCCAAAAACCTGTAGCATTTCCTTACAAGGATAGCAAAAAGGTTCCTTGGAATTACGACTGCAATGTGATGATCACGAGAGAGGAGAACCCGATAAATGCTTCAGAAGAGGCTAATGACGCAGGTTTCTATATGCGTAGTGGAAAACGTTACGACCTGGGAAATACAAAAAGGGAACCTATAAAAGGAAAAGCCTTGGCGGTTGAACAAAATAAAACGAAGACGACCGGAATTGAACCGCAAATTAACACACCGGTGACCGAAAATGAGGCTAGAGAATTCCTAAAATTCTTGAAGCATAGCAGTATAGCGTGGTGGAACAATTGCATAAGCAACCCGCTCGCATCTCAGTGCTCGAGTTACTTCTAAGTTCAGAGATACATCGTAATGCGTTGGTAAAAGTGCTAAATGAGACCTATGTCGCTAAAGATATCTCAGTGAACAAATTGGATCGCCTGGTTAACAATATAAATGCCGATAATTTCATCTTCTTCAACGATGATGAGATCCCGCCAGGTGGTATGGGATCTACCAAGGCCTTGCACATCACTGCCCGTTGCAAGGGGTGTATACTACCGGCAGTACTCGTGGACAATGGATTGGCCCTGAATGTTTTACCCCTGTCCACATTAAACAGGTTACCTGTGGATAGTTCTCACATGAAATCATGTCAAAATATAGTGAGAGCATTTGATGGCACTGAGAGAAAAGTGATGGGGAGAATCGAGATACCTCTATTGATTGGTCCAAATACATACGAGGTAGACTTTTTGGTAATGGATATTAAACCATCTTACAATTGCCTATTGGGGAGGCCTTGGATCCATTCTGCAGGAGCTGTACCATCGTCACTTCACCAAAAGTTAAAATTGGTGATGGAGGGTCGATTGGTGACTATAGGTGCAGAAGAAGACATCATTGCGTCAGTCACCGATGATATGCCATACATAGAGGCTGATAGTGAAGCGATAGAATGCTCATTCCGGTCATTGGAATTCGTAAATGCCACATTTGTCATCGAGATGAGCAAAATCCCAGAGCCTAAGATATCCAAAGCTACGTCAATGAGCTTACAGCTAACGATGGGAAAGGGAGCATTGCCTGGAAGAGGATTGGGAAAATACCTCCAGGGAAGGGTCGGAGTACCGATCCTGGTTAACAAACAGGACCGTTATGGTTTGGGATATAAGCCTAATGTGATGGAAAGGAGGAAAGAGATGGAGAGAAAGCAAGAAAAGAGAAGAGCACATTTGGGCGGGATAGAAGTCAAGTGGGGACCGATGACCTTTCCTCATATATCTAAGACTTTTGTTTCTAGGGGAATTGTCTACCCTGAAGAGAAGGATGAGGTTACAGAAGGAAGGATTGAGAGGTTGGACATCAATGCCATATCCGCGGAAGAAAGGGTGGAAAGGAATTTATCAGGCATTCGTCCTTGCGAACCTGGAAGTGTTTTGAATAACTGGACTGCAGAAGAGATCCCTGTAACATTTAGAACTAATTCAGAGTAATATTCAGAACACTTGTTGCCCTAAGCCTGGGGGTGATAAGAATCTTTTGTAAAAGGCACATGTCCAAAATCTAATTTCAGTGAAAACTTATCATTCAGTTTCATCTTGAGCAAATATTCTTTCATTCTTCTCATTCCCTTTATAATCATAGTATGCATACAAGTATTCTTAGATTCTTTTATTTGGGCCTCCATTTGTTCCAATAACAGGTCTTCAGATATCAACGAGATGAGCGACTCTGTTACTAATTCAGAGTCTCTATTTGAGCAAGACATGAGTATAGATAATCCTCAAGATTTTGAAGGTGACCAAGACAGCGTTTTATCTCCGGATTTGTTAAGAATGATGGAAGAAGAAGAAAAACAAATTCTACCCTATAAGGAATCAGTAGAAGTCGTGATCTTAGAAGAGGGCAGAGAGGTAAAAGTTGGCGCTTGCATTGCCAAGGAAACAAGGCGAGACCTTGTTAAGTTGCTTCAAGAATTTAAAGATGTCTTCGCATGGTCCTACCAAGATATGCCAGGTTTAAGTACTGATATTGTGGTGCACCGATTGCCTATAAAGGAAGAATGCAAACCAGTCCAACAAAAGCTTCGAAGGATGAGGCCTGATGTCTTGCTAAAAATAAAGGAAGAAGTCAAGAAGCAATTCGATGCTGGTTTCTTACAGGTGGTCAAGTACTCAGAATGGGTAGCCAATATAGTCCCTGTTCCTAAGAAAGATGGGAAGGCGCGAATGTGTGTGGACTACAGAAACTTGAACAAGGCCAGCCCAAAAGATAATTTCCCACTGCCTCATATCGATACCTTGGTAGACAACACGGCCGGATACTCACTGTTCTCTTTCATGGATGGTTTCTCTGGGTACAACCAAATTAAGATGCTTTCTGAAGACAAGGAAAAGACCACATTCATAACGATGTGGGGGACGTTTTGTTATAAAGTGATGCCTTTTGGATTGAAAAATGCGAGAGCAACGTATCAGAGAGCCATGGTAGCATTATTCCATGATATGATGCATAAAGAGATAGAAGTTTATGTTGATGACATGATCGCAAAATCCAGAACAGAAAGGGAACACGTGCAAGTTCTGAGAAAACTGTTTCTGAGGTTAAGGAAGTTCCAGCTAAAACTTAACCCAGCCAAGTGTACTTTCGGGGCTAGATCAGGAAAACTGCTAGGATTCTTAGTCAGCGAAAAGGGAATTGAAATTGACCCAGACAAAGTTAAGGCCATACAAGAATTACCTCCGCCAAGTACTCAAAAAGAAGTTCGGGGTTTCCTAGGAAGACTGAATTACATCGCTCGATTCATTTCACAATTAACTGAGAAATGTGACCCCATATTCCGCCTTCTTAGGAAACACAATCCAGGTGTATGGGATGAGGAGTGCCAGGAAACTTTCGAAAGAGTTAAACATTACTTGTCCAACGCCCCAGTACTGATGCCACCTTGCCCTGACAAACCGTTGATACTATACTTGGCAGTATTTGAGAATTCCATGGGGTGCGTGCTCGGCCAACATGATGAGTCAGGACGAAAAGAAAGAGCGATCTATTATCTCAGTAAGAAGTTCACTGAATGCGAAACGAGATATTCGCCAATTGAAAAATTATGTTGCGCATTGGTTTGGACTACTCGGAGATTGAGACAATACATGTTGTACCATACGACTTGGTTAATCTCAAAGTTAGACCCTCTGAAATACATGATGGAGTCAACTGCTCTAAACGGAAGGATGGCCCGATGGCAAATTCTACTATCTGAATTCGACATAACCTATGTGAATCAAAAGGCTGTAAAAGGGAGCGCGATAGCAGATTTTCTAGCAAGTAGAGCCCTGGACGATTATGAGCCTTTGAACTTTGACTTCCCAAATGAGGATCTGATGTATGTGGCAACTACTGAAGCGAGCACACAAGAAGGCAATACTTGGAAATTAAATTTTGACGGAGCCTCAAATGCCATGGGCAACGGGATTGGGGCAGTCTTGGTATCTCCAAACGGTGATCATTATCCTTTCACCTGTAAACTAGATTTTGATTGCACGAATAACATGGCGGAATATGAAGCATGTATCGTGGGAATCCGCGCGGCTATGGAACGCAAAATCAAGGTACTTGAGGTATATGGGGATTCGGCATTGGTAATTTATCAGCTCAAAGGCGAATGGGAAACAAGAGACCCTAAATTGATTAGTTACCGAAGGATAGTCCTAGAATTGATTGAGGAGTTTGACAACATCACTTTCTGTTATCTCCCACGAGACGAGAATCAGATGGCAGACGCTTTAGCTACATTGGCTTCCATGATCAAAGTCAATAGACCAGAGGATGTGAAGCCTATCCAAATGAGCATTTATGAGGCTCCAGCCCACTGTTGTAATATTGACGAGGAAGAAGAAAAGGACGACAACCCTTGGTATCAGGACATATTGCGATACGTGAAAAATTGTGAATACCCAAACCAAGCAACTGAGAATGACAAGAGAATGTTGAGGAGGCTGGCCAGTGGTTACGTCTTAGATGGAGAAATCCTGTACAAAAGAGGAAAAGATCAGGTGCTGTTAAGATGTGTAGACGCTGTGGAGGCCAAGCAGATCTTGGAAGAAGTCCATGATGGTATTTGTGGAACACACGCTAACGGTTTCACAATGGCCAGACAGATCATGAGATTTTGATATTATTGGTCTACCATGGAAGGAGACTGCATCAAGTATGCTAAGAAGTGCCATAAATGCCAGATTTACGGAGACAAAATTCATGTGCCTCCATCACCTCTTCACGTCATGACTTCCCCATGGTCTTTCTCCATGTGGGGCATGGACGTCATTGGGCCGATATCGCCAAAGGCTTCAAACGGACATCGTTTCATTTTTGTAGTGATTGACTACTTTACTAAATGGGTAGAGGCTACTTCTTACGCCAACGTCACAAAGACAGCTGTCAGCAAGTTTTTAAAGAAGGAAATCATATGTCGGTATGGAATGCCTGAAAGGATCATATCAGACAACGCATTAAATTTGAATAATAGCACGATAGCAGAGGTTTGTAATCAATTCAAGATCAAGCACCACAACTCATCGCCATATCGTCCGAAGATGAATGGTGCGGTGGAGGCAGCCAATAAAAATATCAAAAAGATTGTGGGGAAAATGATTGAGACCTATAGAGATTGGCACGAGAAGTTGCCATTCGCCCTCTATGCTTATCGAACATCCGTCAGGACTTCTACCGGGGCAACACCATTCTCTTTGGTTTATGGAATGGAGGCAGTGCTACCAATTGAGGTTGAAATTCCCTCTCTCCGAGTTTTTTCAGAACTAAAGTTAGACGAAGCAGAATGGGTCCAAGCCCGATATGATCAGCTGAACTTGATTGAAGAAAGAAGGTTAAGAGCTATCCGTCATGGTCAAATGTACCAGAAACGAATGATGCGAGCTTACAATAAAAAGTTCGTCCTAGAAACTTCCATGAAGGGGACTTGGTACTGAAGAAGATCCTTCCCATACAAAAGGACTTCAGAGGAAAGTGGATGCCAAACTGGGAGGGACCTTATGTAGTAAAAAAGGCCTTTTCAGGAGGGGCATTAATTTTAACTGGGATGGATGGCAAAAGCTTGCCCAATCCTGTGAATTCGGATTCAGTGAAGAGGTACTTTGCCTAAAAAAAAAAAAAAAAAAAAAGGGAGAGGCCAAGGCGAAAACCCGCAAAGGGCACCTTGAGACCAAAGGGGCTTTGAATTGAAAACCCAGGAATGGGCAATTCGAGTTTTCGATCAAAGTTGAGGCATAGAGTAGTTTTGTCTTCTCCGAATTAACAAGAAGGAGAAATGCTACATCTTGGGGCATCAACAAAGTCTTTTAGGATTTCTAAACACAGAGTTTGTGCGGAGAAGCTCACGCTGCGATATCTGGGGCACCTGTTTTTTATCTTATTTACATCTTAGCAAAATTTGCTATTTGTTCATTTAGAGCTCTGCTCTCAATAAAATTCCATCTTATTCATTGTGATAATCTTTTTCCTCATATCTCAGCAAAGTTTGCTATCTTGATTGATTTATTCATTTCGAGCTTTGCTCTCAGCAAATTTTTTTGTCCATTTTGATAATCTTTCAAGCATTTTTCCTTGAAATAACGATTAATGGATTGACAATACACATGCAGAAGGAGTTCTGCATATTACTCTGAAAGTTTCTAAATAACACGAGGACCTGAAAAAGGACTGTTGTTTAGAGCTGACCAAACTTAAGGGTTAGAAGCATTGGAAGAAGAATAGTCCAAATTGCATCTATTTCTTTAGGTTTTCTGTCAAAGGCACTGGCTGAACAAGAAGACATCAGTGATAAAACCTTGATGAACAATGAGGAATGATAACCTGAGCATTAAAAATGGACCATTCTCATACATACACATCTAGTTAGGAGCATTTGATTCATTCTGATCATGTCATCCTAAACACTAGGCATAAATAGATCCATGAAATAGATTTTGCAGGTCATGTTCCCCCAGAGAACAGATCAAAGGGACAAATCCTATACCCCTGAAGTTACAGTGGGATAGATTGAAGTCATTAAAGTAGATCTTGTCTTCATGTATTGGCGTGAAGTAGATCGAAGATATCAGATCCTATCTTCCTATATTGGTAGGAAGTGGATCGAAGATGCAGATCTTGTCTTCCCATATTGGTGGCGAAGTAGATCGAAGAAAGCAGGTCTTGTCTTCATGTATTGGCGTGAAGTAAATCAAAAATATCAGATCCTATCTTCCTATATTGGTAGGAAGTGGATCGAAGATGCAGATCTTGTCTTCCCATATTGGTGGCGAAGTAGATCGAAGAAAGCAGGTCTTGTCTTCATGTATTGGCGTGAAGTAGATCAAAAATATCAGATCCTATCTTCCTATATTGGTAGGAAGTGGATCGAAGATGCAGATCTTGTCTTCCCATATTGGTGGCGAAGTAGATCGAAGAAAGCAGATCTTGTCTTCATGTATTGGCCTGAAGTAGATCGAAGATATCAGATCCTATCTTCCTATATTGGTAGGAAGTGGATCGAAGATGCAGATCTTGTCTTCCCATATTGGTGGCGAAGTAGATCGAAGAAAGCAGATCTTGTCTTCATGTATTGGCGTGAAGTAGATCGAAGATATCAGGTCCTATCTTCCTATATTGGTAGGAAGTGGATCGAAGATGCAGATCTTGTCTTCCCATATTGGTGGCGAAGTGGATCGAAGAAAGCAGGTCTTGTCTTCATGTATTGGCGTGAAGTAGATCAAAGATAGCAGATCCTACCTTCCTATATTTGTAGGAAGTGGATTGAAAAATAGATCTTATCTCCCTAAGTAGTAGTGGAGTAGACTAAAACCACAAACCTCATCCTCATGGAGTTGCAGTAGAGTAGATTAAAGACGTATCTCTCTGAAGTGCAATAAAGTGGACTGAAGCAACAAGACACAGTAGACTTGAATAAGGCCACTTGAAGAAGAAAGGCACCAAGAAGTCAAGATTCGACGAGACCAGACAAAATTGACCTGTCAAAAGTCTTTGCTTCATTCTCGTTACACGACAATGAGCAAAGAGGGGCAGCTGTAACAGGTCAATTTTGACCTAGGCCTAAAGACCCAAAACAAATGAAAATAACCCAAAAATTACAGCCCAAAGCCCAGCAAATTAAAATTTGTTTCAGCAAAAAAAAAAAAAAAACCCTAGCTGGCCGCCGCATGCCTTACGTGGCCTCCTCGCCTCCCACGCCTCCAGCCCATGCTCTCCACGCACGCGTCTGGCCCTCCATACCCTGCAAATGAAACAGACACCAAGACAGAGCAGGCGACAAGGAGCAATGGCCAGAATTTTAAAAAAAAATGTGTTGTATAGAAATGGCTATAAAGGCCAGATCCGAAGGTAGAGAAAGGAGGCTTTTTCTTTTCTTTTCTCTGGACTGAGCGGTGTAAAATTCGAAAAATCCCAAAAAAGGATTTCAACAACCAATATACCAAAGCTAAAACCTCATAAGTAGCATAGATCGAACATCAAAAAGGGGAAATTTAAACGCCCTAAAATCGGAAACGCTACTAGCAGAAAAGAGACAGAGGAAGAGAACAACGGCAAGACAAGTCAAGGTCTCTAATATTTTCCCGTTTCTTTTTATCTTCAGATCTACACTCATTTGTATATGCATATAATAAAATACAAAAAAAGAGAGAAATTTTTTACCTAAGGCGATTTCCGGCCACCGTGTGCGGTGGCCGGCGCGGTGGAGCTGTGACGGCGTGCGGTGGCTTTCCTGGCCGGTTTCTGGGCTTCCCCAGAGAGAAAAATCCCTTTCTCCCTCTTTTTTTTTCCTAAGACTCAGCTGAAATGAAAATAAGAAAGGAAATCTAACTTTTATACTGTTAATAAAACGGCGACGTTTTGCGAAATTGACCCAGGGGATAAAACGACGTCGTTTTGCCCTGGGTCGGACCGACCCGACCTGACCCACGAGGAGGATCCGCGTGTTTTTGCGGAAGGGTCTAATTGCGCGAATGACCCTTCCGCTTTTCTAAACTTTTGCGATTAGATTTTCATTCCTTTTAAATTGGCATAAAATTCCAGCGCATTTTTTATTTCGATCCCCACTAAACGCTGCGTTTCGAGAGGACAGGATATTTGCACTTTTAATCCTTCCTGTGTTTTAGCGTGTTCCAATTGGTCCTTCTCTTTTATATATTTCTTTTTAAAATTCCCCCTAACCTTTTTTTATTTCGATTTTCATCCCTTTTTTTACTTCTCATCATTATTTATTTTAATTTCAATATTATTTATACTAATATATTCTATTAACGTTACTATTCTTATGTTTTTAGTATTTTATTGTTGTTATTCTACTTAATACTAACCTGTATATGTTATGTAGTATTATTAAGGGTTTAATATCATTATTTTGTTAGTATATTTGAATATCACCTATGCATTCTTTAAATATATATTTACGCGTATATCCTAAGATTACATTACACATATTTGTTTTATATATATATTTATCTACGTACATTATGTCTCTATTTTAATATATTTTACATATAGTATTTAGATATAGTTCTTATACATTTCCATGCACATATTTCTACACCATCTTACGTATATATTTACCTATGTTTTCGTATTTATGAATATATCTTTAATACGCATAAGTATATATTTATTATTAATAGA
The DNA here is from genome assembly GCF_007990345.1 of Gossypium hirsutum. Taxonomy (NCBI): domain Eukaryota; kingdom Viridiplantae; phylum Streptophyta; class Magnoliopsida; order Malvales; family Malvaceae; genus Gossypium; species Gossypium hirsutum. Next base: position 5,261,937 of record NC_053425.1, read on the forward strand.
TGTTTTCAACATTATTATTATATATATTATGTGAATATTTTAACATTACATTATATATGTATTTATATATATTACGCATATATATATACCCTTCTTTTTAATATTCTATTTTTACATATATATGTAGATATACGTACTTATACCTACTTAAATATATTTTTTCACATTTCATAATTCTTATATACTTACATATGTTTATGCATATTTTACATCATATACATACTTATATATTTTATACTCTTAAAAATGTTTTTTGTATATTTCACATACTTTATAATCCACATACATATATTCTATATTATCACGATTTGTAAATGTATAAATACACATTTACATTTTTTATAATATTTACCGATTTTATATATATGTACATACTTATCTATGTTTTCATATTCTGTAATTTATACATATTTCTTATTTTATGGTTTTAAATTATACATGCACATATATATATTTTACATAATTGTATTCATTGTCATCATTGTTATTTGGTGTTTGTTTATTTATCCATGTACACTTGTGCTTTTTCTAAAATGTTAGTTCTATTTATTTATTGGTATGCTTTGTTTATGTAATCGCCTCGTCATTTCATTTTGCCTATTGTATTGTTGTTACTCACTTTACTTTGCTTACCTCGTCGTATTCGTTATTGTTTCGTCAAGCATTAACACCAAACATCAAAAGGAAAACTTTTCTAAATAAGGCAATATTTCGCGTTTGGAAAATCGAGAAAACGTGCCCTAACGTGCTGGGTTTCGATTTCTCGTTCGACCAAATAGCCAAATATCCTTTTTAAACTTTTAAATAAGGCAATATTTCGCGTTTGGAAAATCGAGGAAACGTGCCCTAACGTGCTGGGTTTCGATTTCTCGTTCGACTAAACAGCCAAATATCCTCTTAAAGCTTCGAAATATGGTTTCATTAAACTATAAGGTGATCTTGGTTTCGATGGTTTAGAGTATCGTGTCCTAATGTGCTGGATGTGATATTCTTTCGGAACAAGAGAATCTTATATTTCAATTCTCGTTATCAGAGTTTTCTTTTAAGGATCGTATTTTTAAAACTCTTCAAATTTTCAATTTTCGACACTAAGACACTAATTAATCAACTAGGTACCAATTTTGGGCGTATCGAGGGTGCTAATCCTTCCTCGTGCGTAACCGACTCCCGAACCCGTTTTCTAAATTTCATAGACCAAAATCTTTGTTTTAATAAAAATTAAATCGTTTATTAAAAACAACCACTTTTCAAGGTGACCCGATCACACCTCATCAAAAAGGATCGGTGGCGACTCCCGTTTTCGTTTTTTTTAATCCAAGTCGACCCCGTTTTCATCCAAAAATGGTGTCAACAAAATGCATTAAGAAATGGGGGATGTCTGTGCTTTTACTGCATTTGCAGGCAGAATGAAAGAAACAAACTATGCCCCATCACTAATAATAAATTGCTGCAACTTTCAATTTCATCAATTACTTCTTCTTTCCATTGACTTACCCTCTTCTCTCATCCTAAGGATTATGAGATCTATTCATTGTTACTTTTACTTTCATTAAATCATATCTTTCCATTTTTGTTATTAACAAATAAATAATTTTAATGTAAAAACTAATTCAACATTTTAATTTACAAATAAAATCTAATTCGATTCTTTCTATATTAGTTCGACATTTAAAGTGGGTTTGAATGGACAATAAAGTGTGATACGATGCGTTTAGTTTATTTCTTGTCTCACGTTATACTATTTATCTCATCGTCACCGCTGTTTTTATACTAATCGTATGTAAATACACTATCCATTCAAACTCATCCTAAATTAACTATGCATGTTTTAGATTAATTATACATTATAGTTGACCAAATATATATTTATAATTCACCGTTTTCGTATTAGTAAAATTTTAAAAAATTATTTAATGAAATTTATGTAAGAAATTAAAAAACAATAGCACTTGTTAATTTTTTTGCAGTTTTTGCTAGTGTTTTTTTTCTACTTCCTTCCCTTCGTTTATAAGAAAATGTTTTCTTTTTTTCTACAAAATTCAGATATTAAGTAAAAAAAACCTCCATTTTCACATAAAATGCTCACTTCTTTATTTTTTTTTAAAAGTACCTATATATTGCTTTAAAAAATTATTTCTCGAAATAATTTTTTTTTCACCGAGTGTCAATTTCTAGTCACATATACAAATCCAGTCTTGGACAGATAGATGCATATGCCATACATATAGATTCCTTCAAAAACGTGTGAAACTCAACACTGTCTTGCACTTTCTCTCTCCCTTTTCTCACTGTGCATATGAAAAAGAAGAAGATTCTTTAAGATCTAATAGTTCCTCCCTCTCACTTTGCTTTGGTTTTGGTTCTTCATTTAAAGATAGCCCACAGCTATCTTTTTTCTTTTATCTCTCAATTACACTTTGCCCCAGTTCGGTTATTTTCATTCAAACCCAGTAAGCTCTTCTTCGTTTTAAGCTTGTTTCTTGTGAATACATTTCTGGGTTTTTATTAACATTGTGTTTCTTTTCATATTTTTGGGATCTGAATTGTGGGTTTTGCTTGTTTTTGCGGTGGTTTTAATGGGTCGGTTTCAGTTTCTTATCTTTAATCCAAGAATGTTAATGATATTGATTCCTTTGTAATCCAAGTTTGATTCTTGATGGTTGAATTTGTTCAGTTTTTATGCTCTCTTTATTTTTTTTTGGACTCAGATCTGTTTAGTTCATTAAAGTTACTACGTAGCTGTCATTAAAGAGCATTAGTTACATGCTTTTTAGTGTTTTTTTCATTTCCTTTTCATTTCATGGTTGTCAATCAACTGGTTACAACTGTACGCAGATAACATGATGGTATTTAATCATTTTCTTTTCTTTACCTTTTTTTTTTAATGCAATGTAAGTTTATCATAAGTTTGGACTATTAACATGGATCTGACTTGTTACACAAGTTTAAAGCTTGGTTTTGAACTTTATTGTTGAAATTAACTTCGGTGGTTGTTTCAAGAGCATTATTAATCACCTTATGGTTTCTTGCAGGTTTGATGAGTTTTCCAAAGTGTTTGATTTTGACAAGTTTTTGAAGTGAGTTGTGTTATTCATTCAATTGAATTGAGCCCCCTGATGGTAGCGACAAAGCAAATTTATTTTGAAAACAAAATTTGATGTTAGATTGAGTAGGATAAGGAGATTTGTGCTTGTGAAAATTCAGTGCTCAAGTGAAAACAGTTTGTGAAGAAATCATAGTACTATAAGAAGGATGAGGGGAAGATCTGATGGAGGCCAAAAGAAGAGATTAATCACCTCTGTTTGTGCTGTGGCAATCTTTCTTGGTTTTCTCTATGTATATTATGGATCTATTTTTGGGTCTTCAAGCAATGGTGCTTCAGCACTAGAATATGGCAGCAAATCTCTGAGAAAAATTGGATCATCTTATTTGGGTGGAGATGATGAATCTTCAACCAAATCTGGACTGGAGGATGGAGATGTTGTTCCAAAAACGTTCCCTGTAAGTTGTTTTTTGCTGAATCATTTTGATATGTAATTCCACTGTGATTCTTCCATTGATTAGTTGCTATGGCCTTTAACTTCTCTGTTTATGACTTTGAAGGTTTGTGACGATCGACATTCGGAATTGATTCCTTGCTTAGACAGAAACATCATATACCAAATGAGATTAAAGCTTGACTTGTCAGTAATGGAGCACTACGAACGTCATTGCCCCCCTCCTGAAAGGAGATACAATTGCTTGATCCCTCCTCCTCCAGGATACAAGGTACTGATGAAGTGTATGTGTTTTTATAACAAATTTTTCATGTATGTGTTATAGTGATGATCATAGTCATATTTTTCATATTTTGAAATTGTTTTAACTCGTGAAATTACAGGTCCCAATTAAGTGGCCTCAAAGCAGAGATGAAGTGTGGAAGGCAAATATTCCCCATACTCACCTTGCACATGAGAAGTCTGACCAGAATTGGATGGTGGTAAAAGGTGAAAAGATAGTATTTCCGGGGGGAGGCACCCATTTTCACTATGGAGCTGACAAGTATATTGCTTCGATTGCAAATGTAAGTTCACCAATGCATACTGATTTTGGCTCGAAAAAAATATTTTAAAACATGATCAATAATCTTGAATGCCTACTAAAGGATGGTTGTACTCGGTATATTTGTGTCTATTTTGAGTTTTGCGTATCATATTTTGGTTCCTAACTTTACTGATCAGCTTCATATATAATGCTCCTTATTTAAACTTCTCAAAGCTATGGTAGAAGCAATGACATTAATTTCTACGATTTTCTTTTGGCAGATGCTCAACTTTTCGCACAACAACTTAAATAATGAAGGAAGAGTCCGTACAGTTCTTGATGTTGGTTGTGGTGTTGCAAGTTTTGGAGCGTATCTTCTTTCTTCTGACATTATAGCAATGTCATTAGCACCCAATGACGTTCATCAAAACCAAATCCAATTTGCCCTGGAAAGAGGAATTCCTGCATATCTTGGTGTTCTAGGGACAAAAAGGCTCCCTTACCCGAGCAGATCATTTGAACTTGCTCACTGTTCTCGTTGTAGGATTGATTGGCTTCAAAGGGATGGGATTCTTCTTCTTGAGCTAGACCGGTTACTTAGACCTGGAGGCTATTTTGCCTACTCGTCTCCAGAGGCTTATGCACAAGATGAAGAGGATCTCCGGATATGGAAAGAGATGAGTGCCCTAGTGGAACGTATGTGTTGGAGAATAGCTGCAAAGAGGAACCAAACTGTCATTTGGCAAAAGCCTTTGACAAATGATTGTTATATGGAACGAGCACCTGGTACAAATCCACCGCTCTGTCGGTCTGATGATGATCCAGATGCAGTTTGGGGTGTGCCAATGGAAGCTTGTATCTCTCCTTATTCTGACCGTGAGTATATTTATCTGTCAGTGTTGCTAATATTAGTCTCCCCCCCCACCCTCCCCTTTTAGTTGATATTTTCTTTTCGAGTATGCTAATATTTAGATACAAATTTTCATATAACGTGTCTTGAATTTTGTTTTTCATTGATTTGGAAGTTGACTTTGATTTCTGAATTCATAAATTGGCTGGCTGATGGTTGTTATACATTTATTCTTCCACAGATTATGTTGCTTACATATTTTAACAGAATATGAAATGGCTTGCTATGTTTTTCCAAGTCTCCATTTTGCTTGAAGTACCCTAGTTTGGCACTTGTCTCCAACACATATCCGATTTTGGGTTTGAGGAAATGACCTTCCAAGTCCCCTCCAAATACATAGAAAAGAAATTGAAAAAAAATTAAACATACCTGTCCCTGACACATACTCATATCTGATGCTTACACTAAGTCCAAGCAACATTGATGGCCTGTTTTTCAACTTCATATCAAATTCTGATGAGGTGAAATCTTGACGAATTCTTTTATGTAGTTGAGTTCCTTAACAGTAAGCTCGATTTGCTTTTAGCTTAAGGATAAAGAGAGAAATATGAACCGGAATCTTACCAAATAAAAGTAATTGCTTGATAATTTTGGAATTAGTGGCCTTGTGCTTAGGTTATGTGGTATCAAGTGCATTCATTCTGCTCAATTATTCTTTTTGAATATTTGCGAGTTATACGATATAATTGTTGCTCAATTACATGTAATTCCTGATTATAAATTATGGTATATTTTGCGACGGAAAATTCTAGGGATTCTTCGAGTTTATAGCTTTAAAAGATTAGTTTAAACTTTATCTTAACTAAAACTTCTCTTTGTTTCTATCAGATGATCAGAAAGCCAAGGGAAGTGGTTTGGCTCCTTGGCCAGCGAGATTGACATCTCCTCCTCCAAGGCTTGCTGATTTTGGTTATTCAAATGAAATGTTTGAAAAAGACATGGTAATGGAGGCAGCATTGTTTCATCTATGCCTTTACTTATGATTAGTGTGTTGTTCTTATATTGTGACTTATGTGGCCATGACATAGGGTATAGATGCTAATATAGCTTTTGCAATTTCATAGGAAACTTGGCGCCAGCGGGTAGAGAATTATTGGAATCTCTTGAGTCCAAAGATTGAGGCCAACACTTTGAGAAATTTGATGGACATGAAAGCGAACATGGGATCTTTTGCGGCTTCTCTAAAAGAGAGGAATGTTTGGGTGATGAATGTCATCCCTGAGGATGGACCAAACACACTTAAGTTGATATATGACAGAGGCCTCATTGGCACTACTCATAACTGGTATGCGCAAATTTACTTGAAAATCTGCATAACCAAGTGTGAAATATTAACATATTTCTCCTTTCTGATAAACACCGTATTTCGTCTATCTGCAAACGGACTACTAGGTGTAGTGAAATGGAATCTTTAACAAAACACAGCTACAGCTTTGCCCCCCCCCCCAAAAAAAAAAGCATGTATATATATATTCAGTGAAATGGATTCTCTGACAAAACACAGCTATCTGCAATAGGACTGCTACATGCTCTGTGTCCTACTCATGTCTGGATATGATTAAGGATACGACTTTCCAAAGATTTTTCACGTACACGAAGAAACGTGGAAAATCTGTTTAAACATATTTGTATCCAACACTCGCACTGGAGTCCAAGTATCATAGTTAGGAGAAAGTACAATGATGTAGTTTCATTTTCGTCTTATAAAGATCTTTTTCCGTCTGGCTGGTGAAATAGTGGAATGCATGTTGAGGATAGTAAAATTTGTATTGATTGAATTTGAACTTTTTGGCAGGTGTGAAGCCTTTTCCACATACCCTCGAACCTATGATTTACTCCATGCTTGGACTGTCTTTTCTGATATTGAGAAGAAGGGCTGCAGTGCTGAAGATTTGTTACTCGAGATGGATCGCATTCTCCGTCCCAGGGGTTTCATAATCATTCAGGACAAACAACCAGTTATAGATTTCGTAAGGAAGTATTTATCAGCTTTGCACTGGGAAGCAGTAGCAACTGCTGATTCAAGTTCGGATTCAGAACACGAAGGAGACAACGTCGTGTTTATTGTCCAAAAGAAATTGTGGCTCACAAGTGAAAGCATCCTGAATTCTGAATAGAATATTTCCGGATTACAATTCCCACGTACTCTCATTATATCTTCTTCAGCAGCTCCAAGGTATTAAGAAGCTCTCCTATTATTAATCCGGCAAGCAATTTCATTTTGTGGCATTAAGCAATGGTTCAAATTGTTTTTTCTTTTTTACCCCTTTTTCCTTGTATTGAATTACTTTGACAAGCCATGAAATGATCATCATCTATATAGGCTATTCTTCAAACAGATCTCACTTTGATGCCGTCCAAAGCTTTGCTTCGGCTGATCATGGTTACCAATTACTATATTATTCCGACTCTTCGTTTTACTTGAACAACATGCGTATCCCGACATAAGTATAAGAATATAGTGGAAGAACTTGATGCTTGAGTTTGAGTAAACATAGCCCATGTCTTTTTTCTTTTTCCTTGAAAAATATTCTTCTTATCCTTTGTACTTCTGTTTTGCATGCCTTGTCGTTTACTCTTAGTGGTTAGGCTACTTTTGAAAAAGCTGTGGCTTTCATTGGCAGATTTATCCCTAATTTTTATGTTTGGTTTTGCCCCTTCTAGTTGTAATTTACAAAGTTGGGGTTGACCATCAAGGGAAGAATAAATGATTTTATGGCATTTTTGGGAATAGATTTGACCAATTTCTTAGTTTAGAGTTCCACAAACTCTAAACCCTAAATGTTCAGAACATGAATGTACATTCACAATTTGACTTTACAAATCAAACTATGCTTCAAATTTTTAAGAGGACATGTATGTTGTAATATGTTCTAACTTGTATTTGTTTGGATAGTTAAAAGTAAGGAAAAGGCATTGTAGAAAGAAAAAGAAATGATCCATTATAACATTCTTTCTTCAATTATATTTATTTTTTACAAAACAATTTATGTCCAATATTACAAGGATAAGTAAGATATTTCACATCTAATTTTTTTTTTCTTCAAATTGGAGTAAACCAAAATTGAATCTTTAAAAGAGAAAATAAGATACGGTTAGTTTCATTGTAGGTGTGGTTTGGGTTTAAGCCGTGCTAATCGCGTAATTATTAAGATTTTGCTCTCCTCTTATAATATACTAAAAAATATATAAAAAAAATAAAAATTATTATTTTTTAAAATAATACTATTTTAATGAATACAAAAATAAATTAATACTTAATTGATTTGTGATACTTATCTATAATATATATAAAATGTGAAAATGTCGTATTGTCTTTATTTTAAACAGAAGAGTTGAATTTACCCATGTTTTTATTATTTGGATTTTTTGTTTTCCGAAAATTATCTGAATGTGATTATTGTAACTAATACATTCCGATAATGGATATGAACATATAAATTATAATCTTCCAAACAAGCCTAACCCATTATTGGTTTTGTCTAATTATAACTGTGTAAGAAAAAACCAAGACATTGGGAGCCCATGAAATGACTGTAACGACAAATTGTTGTTTCTACGGTTCTACTACTTGTTTACTTGGTCACCGGGGGACCAATGCCCAACATCAAACTCAACTATTTTTCCTTTCTTATTCTCCATCTATACATACATACATATATATGTATATATACATGAATTGTGAGGAACCCAAAAGTTCTGTCCTTTTGTTCTTTGTTGCGTGTCCCTCTTTGTTTTCTTGGTTGCAAGCAACTGAATATCTACAACGCAAGCAATATTCAAACTCCTAACTACTTTATAACTGTCTTATATTTTTTATGTTTGTATTTGAATATGTATCAAATATGAAAAAAAAATGGGTTTAAACTTGAAAATAATTTTATTTTATCTGCAGTTAGAATAGAAACGAACATAAATATTAAATGTAAAGTAACATAATGAGCAAAGTAATGAAAGAATTAACACGCGATATTTGTTAATACAATTCATAAATGGTCCTACGCCTATGGAGCTCGGCCCACTAAATGATTTTATTCAATAATTATCAATATCACCTATTGGCTTAAGCCTAATTTACCATGCCCTAACACCAATTCCAATAATCACAAATCATTCACTCAAATACCTTATAATACAATCAATAAACTGCTCCAAATAATTTTTAAAAGAGTGTCGCAAAATAACACAAAAACACAACAAAGCTCTCATAAAGACACCCAAAAACTGCTCTCAAAGTGACGCCCAACTTATTTATAGGCTAATTATAAGAGTCTATCCAACAAAGTTTTTGATAAGTTTTAAACTCTTATTTAAAAGCTAAAACTATCCCATCAATTATCCTTAATATGTATCATTGTTTTGTCAAACATGTCACTCCTTGGTAGGAAAAAGAAAAGGTCAAACACCTGGGCTGAAACATCTCACGGTCCAAGCAAAAAATTCTTTCTTATTCTAATAGAATATGAAACGAGCATGTCAAAAACACCAAAAAATATAAAAAGAGTAAATTATGCTCAAGGTTGTAGAAGCCCAAATTGCCCGGGCCCGATTATATCAAAACCCAACCAAACCTCTAAACTCACTAAAACCCTTAACTCATGACCCATTTACATCTACCCAAACCCATTACAAAACCCAAATATTAAACCCAATTCAAAAGCCTATTAAGCCCCCCAAAAAAAACCTAACCAAAAAAAAAAAACCTAACCCCCAAAAAAAAACCAAGAAACCCTAGCCACTTTCCCACTTGCCCCATTTTTCCTCCCATTTTTGATATCCATTATCTACCACCACCACCTACAAAATAGAAAAAGAAATAATAGAAAATCATGTAAAAGATGGCTATAAAAAGCCATTCAAAATCATGTAAGGATAGATTTTATAAAGATTGAAAAAAAAACACAAAAATCCCTTCAAATTTTGAACACAAAAGAAACATCAATAAAAAGGTTGCATCTTTTTCTTTTTTCCTCTTCTTTCGAATCTTTTTTTCTTTTTTTTGTGTTGTTTTTTTTCTTTCTTTATATATACATATATTGTTAAAAAAAATTTACCTTTTCCGGCCACCGTAGGCGGTGGCCGACGACGGGCGGCGACCGATGATCGACCGGTGACCGGCCCCTCTTGGCCGGATTTCCTTTCCCCCCTCCCTTCTCTCTTCTTTCCCCCTTCTTTTTTTTAGGTATTTTATATATATTATGTATATATTTTTTAATGCCATTAGTTATATATTTCTTATGTATATATTCTTAAATACTATTATATACATATATATATTTTAAATACCATATTGTGTATATATTATTATTACAAATTATTACTATTGCTAGTATTATTATAACTATTATTATATTAGTGTATATTTTATGTACATATGTATATATATATATATTTGCACATATCATTATTTTATATTATTGTTGTAAATTTTTTATGTATATATTTTTTATGTACATTTCCTAATATTTTCTTTTATTGTAGATATTATTATTATTACATACTTTTATTATATGCATATATATATGTATTTTTATGTACATATTATTATTTTATATTATTATTACCAAATATATTATTTTTCCTATTTTATTATTAGTACATGATTTGTTTTTATTTTGTAAATATCATTATTATTGTTATTCTAATATTCTAGTATTCCATGTTAATATTTTTCATTAATGATATCATTTTTTTGCGTCCTTTATCTATTTTTAATTTCTCACTTTAGGAATATTTTTTCTCATGTTTTAATTAATTTCAAAAATAAGGCAATGTACCGATTTAATATTAAGCCATCGATTTCATCGCTATGTTGGGTGAAATTCATTGGCTTGTGTTAAAAAACGGGACACCCTTTCTAAAAAAATCGAAAACTAAAAATTCTCATTTTTCAATCGGATCACGATTAAATATTATATTGAACTCGTATTTTTGAAAATCAAGTTAACACATGTTTATGAGATACCAATTTTGGGCGTCGCGAGGGTGCTAATACCTTCCTCGCGCGTAACTGACTCCTGAACCCCAATTTTTCTCTGGACTTTCACGTAGACCTAAATTTGGCCTTCTTTTTGTTTTAAAATAATTTTATTAGGTGTCCGATCACACCTATAAAAAAGGATCGGTGGCGACTCCCTTTGTTAATAAAATTGAAAGTTGGTTTTCAAATGTTTAATAAATCGCCACAATTAGCGACCAAGCGAAGCTAAGCTAAAATTTTTACGTCGCTACAGCTGGCGACTCCACTGGGGAGCTCCATTTTTGAGAGTCGAGTTGAATTAAACGCGTGTTGTCAAAATTTTCAAATTTCTGTGTTCAAATTAATATTTAATCATGATCCTTAAGTTTTGTTTTCGAAAAAATCATACATACGTATCTCCTAATTTGTTTTATCTTTCGTTTTAGTTTTGTAGTTTTAAAATAAGTGAAGGATTGCAAGTTTCTCCCACACACCGTGCACTTGCATTTTGCATAACATAAGCTCTCTACCCGGGCTCTGTCCGTTTAAGTGAAAGTAAACGCTATGCCTTCGTGAGTTAACTCGTCCCTCCGCATAGGCTAGTGAATACTTTCGGGTTACATATGACTTATGCTTTCGTGAGTTAACTTGTCCCTCCGCATAGGCATAAGTAAATGTAATCTCTCGAATTGAACTCGTGAGCCTGTGATGGGTTATGACCGAGGCTTCGTGCTAATCTTAGCAGATGATAGTACGAGCAATTCAAGTACCTGTCTAGAACCAAAACCGCATATAGTGAACCATACGAGCCACCCAACTAGAGCCATGCTGAACCTCTGCTCGTTTAGTAGTCACTGAAATAAGTACACGGGAAAAGCACATCTTACCTTCTATTTCTTTTACATTTGTGCTTTCTAAGCAAGGGAATCGAGTCCACTGGACCAAGTAGCTTAATTTGTTAGATTTTCCACAGTTTTTCTCTGTTTATATGTGTTGCGCTAACCAATGTCGTTTGTCTGTATTTTTATTTTTCATCATGCATCGAAGGCATCTTGTTAGGAAGGTGTTGATTAGAGATTGGTTGCCAAAAACGGGTTTCTAATGGAGGAGTCAATTATACGAGTGACCGAAACGTTGTGTAATACTCCTTTGATTAAAGAAATGCCTAAATAGGGGCTATCTTGAAATTAACACCAAATTTTTGCATATTCATTCATGACTGACATTCATTTGACATTCATGCATTCATTCATGCATTCATTCATACATTGCATATCCCATACTCGGTCGCTGAAGATAAAATATATAATTCGCAGTTGTAATACCATAAGACTGGAACCACCATCCGTATAAAACGCGCCGACAAGCTAGAGTAATGGAGGCTGAATTCAATGAGAGAATTGAAAGGATGGAAAGGGCTCAAAAGGAATTACAAGAGCAACTGGCCAAATCGCAACAAGAAACGAGAGACCTAATGGTGAGATCTCGAGAGGAATCACTCGAGCAAAGAGATCAGATGGCCAAAATGATAGAGATGATGACAACTTTGGTCAAAGGAAAAGGACCCGTGCAGAACCCCGTTGTTATGAAACCTCAGTCAAGAATTCACCACGATCAGGATCCACTCTATCCCCCAGGATTCACTCCACCACCCGCATATACAGCACAAAGAGGGTATACTCAAGGGGAACCCACAGTCTTGGAACAACGACCTATGCCACCTGCTCCACCCACTAATCTAGGGCAAGGAATATTCGTGTTGAACCAAGGGGCAAGCCCTGCTGATCCACTAGTTCCAGATCTGGACGACCCAGTAGAGGTAGCCAAGTTGAAATTGGATAATCATAATGCAAAATATAGAAGTCTAGAGGAAAGACTCCAAGCAATAGAAGCCACTGAAGTCTTCTCCGCACTAGGTGCCAAAGAACTCAGTTTGGTACCTGATCTAATATTGCCTCCAAAATTCAAGGCGCCTGATTTTGAAAAGTATGATGGGACAAGGTGCCCAAAAGCACATCTCATCATGTTCTGTCGAAAAATGACCGGTTATGTGAACGAGGATAAGCTACTTATACATTGCTTTCAAGATAGTCTAACAGGGTCAGCTCTTCAGTGGTACAACCAACTCAGTAGAGAAAATATTCGATCCTAGAAGGACTTGGCGTCAGCATTTTGCGAGCAGTACAAGCATGTGTCGGATATGGTGCCAGACCGGATGACCTTGCAAATGATGGAGAAAAAGCCATCAGAAACCTTCAGACAGTATGCGCAGAGATGGAGAGACGTCTCGGCCCAAGTGGAACCCCCACTAACAAAAACGGAGATAATTGTTCTCTTTATCAACACCTTAAAGGCGCCATTTTATGACAAATTAGTGGGAAGTGCCACGAAAAAGTTTGCAGATATTGTAATATCTGGTGAGCTCATAGAGAATGCTGTCAAGAGCGGTAGAATGGAAGGCTCAGAAGGTTCAAAAAGGGCAGCACCTATGAAGAAGAAAGAACCAGAAGCCCACATGGTGGGAATGGGAAGCCGTTATGCCTCTAATCCATATCCGAACCAACCCCGACCTCGAAATTATCCACCTCTAAATTTCTATTATCCCCCTCAAAACCCTTACTACCAAGCACCACCTCCTTCCTATCCCGTTTACGCCACGAACAACCAAAGACCCATCACCTCATTCCCATAAATCACTATACCCGCTCAAAGCCAACCCAGAAATGAACCAAGACCAGCAAGGCCCAATCCCGAGAGACAGCAATTCACCCCTATTCCTGTGTCGTACGGGGAACTGTACCCAAAAATTCTGGAGAAGCAATTAATATCTCCCCATTACATGGCACCCCTTAAACCTCCATACCCGAAATGGTACGATCTAAATGCTAGTTGTGCATACCATGCCGGGAACTAGGGGTACTCTACGAAAAACTGCCTGGCCTTCAAAAGGAGAGTTCAATGACTTATCGATGCGGGTATTCTGCGATTTGATGGCACTGGCGGTACATCCGGGAACCCATTCCCAAACCACGCCGAAAGGAATGTGAGCGCAGTAGGAGAGGAGGACAAACGACAAAGTAGAAGACGGGTTTCTGAAATAAGAACACCTCTGCAGAAAATCTGGGAGGTGCTAGTTGAAAAGGGTTCGCTTTGTCATCTTAACAGAGTATTCGAGGGAAGGAATACAAAAGATCCAAGTTTTTGTGAATTCTATAGTATTGAAGGGCACGATATTCAATCCTGCGAAGAGTTCAGGAGATTACTGCAAAATATGATGGACAATAAGGAGATTGGGATTTTTTATAAAGGCGAAGAGGCCAATGAGAAAGAAGTATGTACCTCCGACAATCAATCGTCAGGTTGTCCGTATAGCGCCGACCGACCCTTAATAATTTATTATGACGCGAAGAAGGAACCAGTGAAACCAAAAGTGATAATCGAGGTACCATCTCCTTTCCCCTACAAGGACAATAAAGCAGTACCATGGAAATATGACGTTAATATCATCACACCTGAAGATGAAAAACCCAAAGCCATGACTGGAAGCGTTGGGGAAGTAGGTCATTTTACTCGTAGCAGAAGATGTTATTCAAAATAGGTCAAATCAGTAAAGAACAGTAACTTGAAACAGAAAGGAAAAGCACTGATGCATGTGACTGAAGATGAGTATGAAACTGTGCCTGAACAAGAAGCTAAAAAGTCTGTGGACGAGGAAGAAGCACAGGAATTTTTAAAATTTATCAAGCACAGTGAGTACAAGTGGTAGAACAATTGAGTAAGTAGCCAGCGCGAATCTCGGTATTATCTTTGCTGTTGAATTCAGAACCACACCGGAACGCTCTACTGAAAGTGTTAAATCAAGCTTATGTGGCAAATAATGTATCCGTTGAAAAACTGGATAGGTGGGTGAACAACTTGAATGCGGATAATTTCATTTCTTTTAATGATGATGAAATACCGCCCCATGGTAGAGGCTCAGTGAAAGCATTGCATATCACAACCCGTTGTAAGGGCTATATAATACCGAATGTGCTCATCGACAATGGATCGGCACTCAATGTCATGCCTTTACCCACACTTTCCAGGATTCCGATGGATTTGTCCTATCTAAGGCCTTGCCATTCTATAGTAAGGTATTCGATTGAACAAGACGTGAAGTCATGGGAAAGATCGAAATCCCTTTGGAAGTGGGCCCTTACATTTATGATGTCGAGTTCCAAGTCATAGACATTACACCCTCTTATAACTGCCTTTTGGGAAGACCCTGGATCCATTCTGCTGGAGCAGTCCCATCATCCCTCCATCAAAAGGTGAAATTTATCATGGACGGTTGTTTGGTCACTGTCGAGGGAAAAGAAGACATTGTCGCATCTGTCTCTGCCGATGCACCGTACTTGGAAGTGAGTAAAGATGCTATGGAATGTTCCTTCCGATCTCTTGAATTTGTCAATGCCACATTTGTCGCTGAGGGAAATATAATTCCCGAGCCAAAACTGTCGAGAAATACCAAGATGGGTGTCAAGTTGACTGTAGGAAAGGGAGCCCGAGCAAGGAAAGGTTTGGGAAGGTACCTGCAAGGAATAGTCAGGGCCCTAAAGCCAGTGGACCACAAGGCCCGATACGGTTTGGGGTTCCAGCCGGACATGCGTCAAAGAAGAAAACAGTGGAAGAAGGATCAGGAGAGAAGGATCGCGAGAACTTTGGGCCGAGAAATAGAATGGGAGCCCATAACGTACCCTCCTTTGTCAAAAACATTTACATCTGCAGGAATAATATACCCCAGACAAGATAATATACAAAGCACGCTGTTATTAATTGAAAGGGGTCTTCAGAATGTCAGTATAAATGTCATTGACAAAGAAGCTAACGCAAGTAAAGACGTCTCAAGGATACGCCCTTGTCCCCCGGGTTTCATGTTGAACAATTGGACTCCGAGAATCTTCTTGTAGTTTATAAGTCTTCAGAGTAATACTCAAACGTTAACATTCTGTTATGTCCTTAGATATAATAGAATTCTTTTGTAAGAGTTTGCATTCGCTCTTTATCATTTAAATGAATATCAATAAAGATGCATTTTGTCACGATTTTTTTCGCATTATCGCTAATTTCATAATCATTTTCTCATTTCATAGCCTATACTCACATTTGCCTCATTGCCATGACATGACATTTCTTTGTTGATTCCAATACTTGGATGCCCCTCTATAGCTTCCTTTTCCATTCAACTTTCAGGTGCTCAGATATTGACGACATGAATAAGCCCGTTACGAATTTTGAAATTGATTTTGAGAAGGCTGTTTGCTTAGGAGAATTTGAAGCCGAAGAAAATGTTGAAGATTATGTCTCGTCTCCTAAATTTTTAAGAATGGTGGAACAAGAGAATAAACAGATTTTGCCTCATGAAGAATCTGTGGAAACAATAAATTTGGGCACTGAAGAAAGGAAACAAGAAGTGAAGATTGGGACTTCTATTTCAGAGAGTACCAGACATAGTTTGATCATTTTACTCCGCGAATACAAAGATGTTTTCGCATGGTCATACCAGGATATGCCAGGGCTAGATGAAGATTTAGTGGTCCATAAGCTCCCATTAAAGCCAGAATGCAAGCCCATCCAGCAAAAATTAAGACGGATGAGACCCGAAATGCTGTTGAAAATAAAAGAGGAAGTCAAGAAGCAATTTGATGCTGGCTTCCTACAAGCCTCAAAATATCCAGAATGGGTGGCTAACATAGTCCCGGTACCAAAGAAAGATGGCAAAGTACGAATGTGCATGGATTACCGTGACCTGAATCGAGCAAGCCCAAAAGATAATTTTCCCTTGCCACATATTGACACGTTGGTGGACAACACAGCAAAACATTCATTGTTTTCTTTCATGGATGGATTCTCAGGGTACAATCAGATCAAAATGGCCCCGGAAGATATGGAGAAAACTACCTTCATAACGATGTGGGGAACATTCTGCTACAAGGTGATGCCTTTTGGGTTAAAGAATGCAGGGGCAACATATCAGAGGGCTATGGTGATGTTATTCCATGATATGATGCATAAAGAAATAGAGGTCTATGTCGACGATATGATTGCTAAATCCCGAGGGGAAGAAAAGCATGTAGTGAACCTCAAGAAGTTGTTCGAAAGACTGAGAAAGTTTCAGCTAAAGCTTAATCCAGCCAAATGTACATTTGGGGCTACCTCGGGAAAGTTGCTAGGCTTCATTGTCAGTGAAAGAGGTATCGAAGTTGATCCAGATAAAATAAAAGCCATCCAAGAATTACCACCTCCGCGCACGCAAAAAGAAGTTAGAGGATTTTTAGGGAGATTAAACTACATCGCCCGATTTATCGCTCAACTTACCAACCAATGCGACCCAATCTTTCGGCTTCTTCGAAAACATAACCCGGGAGAATGGAACGATGAATGCCAGATGGCCTTTGATAAGATAAAACAATATTTGTCCAGTCCTCCAGTGCTAGTACCGCCAACTCCTGGAAGATCATTGATATTGTATTTGACTGTGTTCGAAAGTTCAATGGGTTACGTACTGGGGCAACACGACGAGTCAGGAAAGAAAGAAAAAGCGATCTACTACCTCAGCAAAAAGTTCTCTGAATATGAGGCAAAATATTCGTCTATTGAGAAATATTGTTGCGCTCTGGTTTGGGTAGCTCGGAGACTCAGACAATATATGTTGTATCACACGACATGGCTAATTTCAAAGCTAGACCCAATAAAATACATGATGGAATCGTCGGCACTATCAGGAAGAATGGCACGATGGCAGATCCTCCTTTCGGAATATGATATTGCCTATGTAAGTCAGAAGTCGATAAAAGGGAGCGCAATAGCTGACTTCTTAGCAACTTGAACGACAGAGGAATATGAGCCTTTAAGATTCGATTTCCCAGACGAAGACTTAATGTGCATCACAGAAATAGAATATGAGTCATCAAAAGAGAAGTCATGGAAGATGTGCTTTGATGGTGCGTCAAATGCTTTAGGGCAAGGAATTGGAGCAATCCTGGTATCACCAGACGGGAATCATTATCCGTTCACTGCAAGACTGAACTTCTTCTGTACCAATAATATCGTAGAATATGAGGCCTGTATCATGGCGCTTCGTGCAGCTATCGAACGAAACATCAAGATCTTGGAGGTGTACGGGGACTCAGCCCTAGAGATTTACCAAATCCGTGGAGAGTGGGAAGTGAGAGACTCAAAATTGATTAAGTACAGCGATTTAGTGGCTGGATTGATCAAGGAATTCAAAGAAATAACTTTTCATTACTTCCCACGAGAAGAGAACCAACTGGCTGATGCCCTGACCACTTTGGTTTCAATGTTCAAAGTAAGTAGAGAAGCAGAAATAATGCCCCTCAAAATGAGCATATACAAGGTCCCTGCACACTGTTGTAGCATTGAGAAAGAAGTAGACGGACGGCATTGGTTCCATGATATCCTAGAATATATCAAGAATCAAAGGTATCCCGAACAAGCGAATGAGAACGATAAAAGAACAATTAGAAGAATGGCAGCGGGATTTGTTCTTGATGGGGATATCCTGTATAAAAGAGGAAAGGATCAGATGCTTTTGAGATGTGTGGATGATGTTGAAGCCAGAAAAATACTTGAAGAGGTCCATGAGGGAATTTGCGGAACGCATGCCAATGGTTTCAATATGGCCAGAAAGATCATGAGACTCGGTTATTATTGGCTGATAATGGAAAATGACTGCATCAATTTTTCCAAAAAATGCCACAAATGTCAAATCTACGGCGATAAAATTTATGTAGCCTCTTCACCCCTTCATGTCATGACTTCTCCGTGGCCTTTTTCTATGTGGGGCATGGATGTCATAGGGCTAATTTCTCCAAAAGCTTCAAATGGACATCGATTCATTTTTGTGGTTATCGATTACTTCATAAAATGGATTGAAGCCGCTTCGTTTGCCAATGTGACGAAGACTGCAGTGTGCAATTTTTTGAAAAAGGAAATCATTTGCCGATATGGTTTGCCTGAAAGAATCATTTCAGATAATGCCATGAATCTGAACAATAAGATGATGGAAGAAGTGTGCGAGCAATTCCAAATAAAGCATCATAACTCCTCGCCCTATCGCCCAAAGATGAACGAGGCTGTGGAAGCAGCCAACAAAAATATTAAGAAGATCATTGGGAAAATGACTGAGACATATAAAGATTGGCACGAGAAACTACCATTTGCTTTGTATGCATATCGCACATTTGTGCGAACATCTACAGGAGCAACTCATTTCTCTCTGGTTTATGGAATGGAAGCTGTGCTACCTATTGAGGTTGAGATCCCCTCTCTGCGAGTCTTAATGGAATCAAAGTTAGAAGAAGCAGAATGGGTACAAGCTCGATATGATCAGCTGAATCTCATTGAAGAAAAGCGTCTCAGGGCAATTTGTCATAGACAAATGTACCAGAAAATAATGATCACAGCCCATGACAAGAAGGTACGGCCAAGAGAATTCCATGAAGGAGAACTTGTGCTGAGGAAAATTCTCTCAATACAAAAAGACCTGCGAGGAAAATGGGCACCAAATCGGGAAGGACCATATGTCGTAAAGAAGGCATTCTCAGGAGGAGCTTTGATCCTTACCGAGATGGATGGGAAAGAAGTGTTGAATCCAGTGAACTCAGATGCTGTGAAGAAATATTATGCTTAAGATGAAAACCCGAAAAGGGCATCTTAAAAAAAAGGATCAAGGCGAAAACCTGAAAAGGGCGTCTTGATTAGTACAAAAAGATTAGGATGAAAACCCGAGAGGGCGTCCTAATGAAACAAACCTGGCGGTCGAACGATAGGTCAAGCAGTGAGGCTACAGTATTTGAAGCATTTCTGAAAGCTCGAAATCTTCTACGCAAGAAGCCGCGCTCAAAAAGATTTTTGATTGAGGAACGAGGAAGAGTTCATGTGTTGAATATCTAGAGCATTTGTATCCGTTGAATACGATCCTTTCTTTCTTTTTGACATTTTTTACTCTCATTGGTTAACTTGCTTTGTTTGCCATATTTGAAATAGATGAATATGAAATATCATTTTTGTCCCTATCTGACCTTTTTCATGCATCTCATTATATGTTTATTTACATGATAAATGGTGAAATGACATACTCTAAACAAAAGAAATGTTAAGCATTACCCGGATGAAAATTTGATAAGCACAAGAGTCTCAAAGTAAGAACAAAGTTCAATCGGGGGCAGAAGAGTGATATCTGAGAAACGTCGATTACTCGTGAAGCTTGAAGACAGGTATAAGGCCTGAAGAGAAAGTCGAGAATCAAAGCAATGAACACAGATCCTCAACAATCGTGGCTAAATAGACATCCGACAAACATGCTTAAGGAGCACTGCATAATCATGTAGGCATAAAAGCATTTAAGACAAACATGTGCATATCATGATAACATCATACATGGCATATACAGGTACTCCAGCAGAGCAAGAAATCTTGAATGAGAGTCGCACTGAATCAAAGGAAAAGACACCCGAGTTCTACCAAAGGACAGGTTTTGGTATTTTGATGTTTTTAATTCATGTTTTTCAAGGGAAATCAACTCATATTGCGAGAGATGAGTTGAGCCTCAAGACACGTTGAGGTATTTTTAATTTTTGTTTTCAAAATCAACTCATATTGCGAGAAGTGAGTTGAGCCTCGGGGTACGCTGAGGTATTTTTAGTTTATGTTTTAAATTGACTCATATTGCGAGAGGTGAGTTAAGCCTTTTAATTTTTGTTTTTCAAAATCAACTCATATTGCTAGAGGTGAGTTGAGCCTCAGGGCACGCTGAGGTATTTTCAATTTTTGTGTTTTAATTTCAACTCATATTGCGAGAGGTGAGTTGAGCCTCAGGTCACGCTGAGGTATTTTCAATTTCTGTTTTCAATTTACGTTGTTCAAGAATCAACTCATATTGCGAGAGGTGGGTTGAACCTTTTAATTTCTACTTTTTCAAAATCAGCTCATATTGCGAGAGATGAGTTGAGCCTCAGGTCACGCTGAGGTATTTTCAATTTCTGTTTTCAATTTACATTGTTCAAGAATCAACTCATATTGCGAGAGGTGAGTTGAGCTTTAGATCACACATTGAGGTATTTTTTCAATTTATATTTTTCAAAAAAATCAACTCACATTGCGAGATGTGAGTTGAGCCTCGGGTCACATGTCGAGGTATTTTCAAAATCTGTTTTTCAGATTCTGTTTTCAAAAATCAACTCATATTGCGAGAAGTGAGTTGAGCCTTGGCTCACGTGCTGAGCTATTTTCAATTTCTATTTTTTTTTCAAAAAAATTCAACTCATATTGCGAGAGGTGAGTTGAGCTTTTTAATTTCTGCGAGAGTTGAGTTGAGACTTTTAATTTCTGTTTTTCAAAAATCAACTCATATTGCGAGAGGTGAGTTGAGCCTTGGCTCACGTGCTGAGCTATTTTCAATTTCTGTTTTTAATGTTTGTTTTTAGAGAGTCAATTCATATTGCGAAAAATGAGTTGAGCTCAGGATCACATGCCGAGTAGAGAATAAAGATTGAAGCTGATTGAAGACGTCAGATTCTGTCTCTTTAAAGTTGCAGTAGAGTTGATCGAGGGTATCAGATCTTGCCTTTCTGGAGTCGCAGAAGAAAAGACCACAAACCTTATCTCACTGAAGCAATAGAAGAGTCGATTGAAGTTGTAGATCTCACCTTTCTGAAGTTACAGCGAAGTAGATCGAAGCCATACATTTTATATCCTTGAAGTTACATCGGAATAAATTGAAGCTACAAGGCGTATATCACAAGATGCAGTGGAGTGAACCAAAGCTACAAGATGCGGTGGACTGAAAAGGGACTAACTAAACAAGAAGAGTTCCAAAGCAAGTCAAGACCTAGCAAGACCGGGCAAATTTGGTCTTCCTTGAAAGTCTTTGCTCTATTATCGTTGCACGACAATGAGCAAAGAGGGGCAGCTGTAGAAGCCCAAATTGCCCGGGCCCGATTATATCAAAACCCAACCAAACCTCTAAACTCACTAAAACTCTTAACCCATAACCCATTTGCATCTACCCAAACCCATTACAAAACCCAAATATTAAACCCAATTCAAAAGCCCATTAAGCCCCCCCCAAAAAAACCTAACCCAAAAAAAAAAACCTAACCCCCCCCAAAAAAAACCAAGAAACCCTAGCCACCTAGCCACTTTCCAACTTGCCCCATTTTTCCTCCCATTTTTGATATCCATTATCTACCACCACCACCTACAAAATAGAAAAAGAAATAATAGAAAATCATGTAAAAGATGACTATAAAAAGCCATTCAAAATCATGTAAGGATAGATTTTATAAAGATTGAAAAAAAAAACACAAAAATCCCTTCAAATTTTGAACACAAAAGAAACATCAATAAAAAGGTTGCATCTTTTTCTTTTTTCCTCTTCTTTCGAATCTTTTTTTTCTTTTTTTTTGTGTTGTTTTTTTCCTTTCTTTATATATACATATATTGTTAAATAAATTTTACCTTTTCCGGCCACCGTAGGCGGTGGCCGACGACGGGCGGCGACCGATGATCGACCGATGACCGGCCCCCCTTGGCCGGATTTCCTTTCCCCCCTCCCTTCTCTCTTCTTTCCCCTTCTTTTTTTAGGTATTTTATATATATTATGTATATATTTTTAATGCCATTAGTTATATATTTCTTATGTATATATTCTTAAATACTATTATATACATATATATATTTTAAATACCATATTGTGTATATATTATTATTACAAATTATTACTATTGCTAGTATTATTATAACTATTATTATATTAGTGTATATTTTATGTACATATGTATATATATATTTTTGCACATATCATTATTTTATATTATTGTTGTAAATTTTTTATGTATATATTTTTTATGTACGTTTCCTAATATTTTCTTTTATTGTAGATATTATTATTATTATTATTACATACTTTTATTATATGCATATATATATGTATTTTTATGTACATATTATTATTTTATATTATTATTACCAAATATATTATTTTTCCTATTTTATTATTAGTACATGATTTGTTTTTATTTTGTAAATATCATTATTATTGTTATTCTAATATTCTAGTATTCCATGTTAATATTTTTCATTAATGATATCATTTTTTGCGTCCTTTATCTATTTTTAATTTCTCACTTTAGGAATATTTTTTCTCATGTTTTAATTAATTTCAAAAATAAGGCAATGTACCGATTTAATATTAAGCCATCGATTTCATCGCTATGTTGGGTGAAATTCGTCGACTTGTGTTAAAAAACGGGACACCCTTTCTAAAAAAATCGAAAACTAAAAATTCTCATTTTTCAATTGGATCACGATTAAATATTATATTGAACTCGTATTTTTGAAAATCAAGTTAACACATGTTTATGAGATACCAATTTTGAGCGTCGCGAGGGTGCTAATACCTTCCTCGCGCGTAACTGACTCCCGAACCCCAATTTTTCTCTGGACTTTCACGTAGACCTAAATTTGGCCTTCTTTTTGTTTTAAAATAATTTTATTAGGTGTCCGATCACACCTATAAAAAAGGATCGGTGGCGTCTCCCTTTGTTAATAAAATCGAAAGTTGGTTTTCAAATGTTTAATAAATCGCCACAATTAGCGACCAAGCGAAGCTAAGCTAAAATTTTTACGTCGCTACAAAGGTCACTAAACTATTAGCAAGTTTATGTTTTACTCGTTCAACTTCAAAAAGTTACAAAATAGTCATCGGACTATTTGAAACTTTTCATTTAAGTCACTAGGATATTAAAATAGCTATAGTATGGACTTTTTTATGTGCACTGTCTACACCAATCAAAAGCTTTCATTCCTCTTTTCTTCTATAGCTCAATTTTGTTTTCCATGAAACAACTTTGAACGTTATGAATCTGTGAACCAAAATCCAAACAATTTTCTTTTTTAATCTCCGACACTGATCGTCAGATCACCTTGGATCTAAGGTATATTCTTTTACTCGTCGATGGTTACTGATCTATTGTACTAACCGTCAAATCATTGATTAGAGCTCGTTAGCCAAAATTTAAAAAAAAACCTTAACAATTCAGTTACTTAAATAAAACTTTCAAATAGTTTAGTGATCATTTTGTAACCTTTTGAAGTTGAGTAACCAAAACATAAACTTACTAATAGTTTAGTATCAATGAGTATAGTTTAAGTGGAAAAATACTTAAAATGTAGTGTTTCAAGTTTTTTGTGGATTTATTCAAGGATCAAACTATTTGTCCAAACTTAATGGTTAGATTAAAATTTTTAGAGTGTTTGAACAAAAATGTTAAGATTGAAAAGTGGGTTTAATAAAAAATAATATTATTATTTAAAATACGGGTTAGATTTGAGCTCTAATAATTAAGGTTCAAGCTCAACTCATCTGGACCTAATTTTAAGTTTATATTATATATATTATGTAATTTATATTATATAAAAATTAATATTATACTATAATAAGAATAATAAAAATATTTAAAGTTGTTTTTTTAAATTTAATAAAATATATAAAATATATAATTAATAATATGAAAAATATATTATTCACAAACCTAAATAAATTTGAATTAGCCATTATAATAAAATGTGATAATTATATTTTATGTGAAGTATGTAATTAACATCATGTATGAATCTATCTAAACTCATTTCGACCTATAAGTACTTCTAATATATTAGCATGATGATATATAAAAGCCCTTTTTCATGATTATCTAAACCGGACTAGCTGAAAAACATATCACATAAATATTCTTCATGCAGGGAAAGTCAAAAAAGGTTTTGAGATTAGTATATAATGTTCAATAAAACATGTAGTGGTGTCTCCTTGTGTTTCCACTTTCACAAATTAATAATTATTTAATTATTAAACTTTTAATTGTAATTAAATTAATTTATTTTCATTTGATTGGTATTTTTCAAATATTGATTTTATGCTAATAGTTTCTTTATTTATAAATTAAAGAATAAGAGATAATTTCGGTATAAGTAAAATATTAGTGATTGATTCGATTACTAATAAAAGATAAATGCATAATAATTTAATTAAATTAATTAATCAAATGAGGGTTTCTTTATATTCTTTCCAAACCTAAATATCTAAGATTAAACAAATTTTTTTTTTACATTGTGGTAGTCTTCACAAACATAAAAATTAGAGTTGTTTATGAGTTGGGTGAGTTGAGTAAAAAAATTAGGCTCATTTTCTAGGTTCGGGTTAGACCCGACCTAAAAAATAGGTCTAAAATTTTATCCAAGCCTGGTCTGGATAAAAATATTAAAACTTGAGCTCGACTCATATTAAAATTTTTTATATTATTTTTTATATAAATAAATTTAAAAAATATAATACATCAAATACACTAAAAACATTAAAATAAATGTTTCTTGAAAAATGGAAAAAAAATAAAATATATACTTAAATAACACTAAGATAAACTCAACTTAACAAGTAAACACCTCTAAAATAGCAACAAAATTAATAATAAAACAAGAGTTGTACAATATCCAAACAATAACGATAAAATAGTAGCAATATAACAGAGAAATGGTAGCAAAACAATGAAAAAACATTTTTTTTTGTAAATTTGGGCCGGGTATGGGCCAAAAAAAACTTACCTGAGGCTTAGACCGTTTAAAAATTATTTTTTACCCAAACCTATTTTTCGAGCATATATTTTTACCAAAATCCTCTCACTTTTTGAGTAGGCCTTCGAGTAAAGTCGAATTGCCGAACTCATAAACAAGTCTAAAAAAACTCTCTTTTTTTTGTCTTTATTTTACTTTTTCACTATTTATTTTTTAAATTGATATCTATCCATATCATGGATTAAAAGTAAAAGGTCCCCAAATTATTATGCACTATTTCTAAGGGAAATCCACAACATTCTCATTGTTGAATCAAGTTGGCATCGCCCTCATTTCTTTTTCCCAAATCTTGTTCTTTTGTTTGGAATTACATTTATAACCTTTCGTTTATTTTGCATGTAGAAACTTTTATTTGCCCCCCCCCAAAAAAAAGAAAGTATAAATTTATTGAAGGGTTATTTATTTAAATTGAATTGAATTTGGGTTGGATGAACTTTTTTAATTGATTTTTAAAATTTTAATTATAATAAATGCTCTACTAATATTACTTTAACTAGCATATTTTCGACCACCCCTTAGAGTAATTCAGAGTTCTATTAGTTTTTTGCAATGTGACCGAGGTTAGCATAATATCCCCAAACTTAGCTTCCGAGCTATAGAGAGCGGCATCAATTTGTAGAGTGCCTTATGGAAAGTGTGAGAACCAATGACATTGCACTCTTCACTAAGTGTTATATTTTCATAATCACTTAGTCATCTTTTCTTCGACAGAATATCTTTCATAAATTTTATATAGTTAAGCATTTGTTAAAGAGTTTCAAAAAAAATTTATATAGTTAAGCATTTGTTAAAGAGTTTCAGAAAAATGAATGTTAATGGAAAGCTACTTAAACACATCAAGAAATTTCTGAAACTGCTTGTCTAACGTATTCTGGTGCAACCTTCGCGGGAATTGTGGTGGAGAATATTTTGGCTTAACCATCTCCTTTGATGGCTGTCTCATGATGAACATGTTTTTTAGAGCTTTCTTAAAGCTCATTAGAACTCTTGTCGATTGGTGGGATAGGCAAATGATTTTTTGCATTTACCTCAATTGATGGAGAGGCACTCGATAGCTCCCTATCATTTCTAAAAATTTACAATGCTCTCTAGGATTAATAACATTAAGAAGGCTAATTGTTTGACGATAATGCTCTTTGTGGCCTATTATGAATGGCATAAGCTATTTGACCCACTTGGGTTTCCAATACCTTCATCCTAACATCGATTGCTTGTATAAATTGTTGTGGGTTGTTGCGAATGTTGCCTTTAATACTGGCTTTGAGGGAAAACCGGAGGTTCAGCTAGTCTATCTTGATAAAAATTGCCTTGATTATTACCCCAAGCAAAGTTGGGATGGTTCCTTCATCTTGGCATATAACTGTTGACGAATTGGTTATGTTGTTGTCTTTCCAAATTTCTAACATATCCAACCAATTCTGACTCAAATGTGCACTGCCAAGAATGGTGATTATCCCCACATTGGTCACAGATAGCATAGATTGGTTGCTTCATGTTAACCTGATCAATTTTCTCATTTACATCTCACCCAAAACAACTAGTTCAGCAAGAAGAGCAATCATTGCATCAACCTTGTCGTAACCATTTTTTTTGAAAAAACGGGAATCGACTTGGATTTTGAAAATGAAAACGAAAAATTGGGAGTCGCCACCGATCCTTTTTGACGAGGTGTGATCGGGTCACCTCATAAAAGTGGTTGTTTTTAATAAATAGTTTGATTTATTTAAACAACAATTTTGGTCTACGCAAATCAAGAAAATAGGTTCGGGAGTCGGTTACGCACGAGGAAGGATTAGCACCCTCGATACGCCCAAAATTGGTACCTAGTTGATTAATTAGTGTCTTAGTGTCGAAAATTTAAAAACTTGAAAGAATTTTAAAATACGATCCTTCTTTATAAATAGCTCAAGTGTTAAAGACCTTCTCGTCTCAAAATATGAAATGTCACATCCAGTAAGTTAGGACACGACATCTTGAATTTTCGAGAGCGAGCTTGCCTTTTATAAAATCTGTGTATTTTATTAAAAGGGTATTCGATTATTTAGAATAAACGAGAGAAGTCGAAACCCTGTAAGTTAGGGCACGTTTTCTCGAATTCTCAAACACCGAATATTGCCTTTATTTCGGAACAAAATTCTTATTTCGAGATGACAAAATGTCATACCCGGTAAGTTAGGGCACAACACTTCGCATCTTCGAGAATAAGCATTTTTCAAAACTCGTATAGTGATTTGAAAGAGTATTCCGTTATTTAGGTTAAATGAGAAAAATCGAGACCCAGTAAGTTAAGGCACGATTGTCACGAATTACCGAATATGGAATATCACTTTTATGAAGGAATTATTTTAAGGTATCGAATAAAAAGCATGATGAGATATAAAAGCAAACCATGAGGCGAATGCATAAAAATAAGCGTGACAGTGTCAAACATAATAATACGAGCAATTACGATAGGTAAAATAATGACAAGGCTAATAAATAAATGCATGAGGAAAAGGAAACGGTCGAATACATAAGTAAATTAATAAATAAAAATGACGAAATAAAATGACAATGATAATGAAAGTGATGATAACGATATAAGTAAAGATAAACGAATAAAGCGAATAAAAAGAAAATAATGAATAAAACAGGAGATGTTCAAAAAAAGAACTCGTAATAAACAATTATTATGTAAAACTAAAGAATGATAGTATAGTAATGGTAATAATAATATTAATAGTGATAATACGGGTAATGATTTAGAAATGATGTATGAAAGTGCATATACGTACGTGTATAAGTAAATAACATATAATGTGAGTGAGGAAAGAATAAAATAAGTGTATTTAAAAGGTGATAGGTGAAAATGTAAGAATAATAGTGATATAAATAATAATATTTGAGTAAAATAATAAGTAAATGAAAATATTATGAACCATAATATGTGACATATATATAATAATATTACTATATATAAAGGGTATATATACATGTATAAAATATAATAGGGGTGAAAATAGATATAACAATAATATGATATAAAAGCATATATATATTTGTATTATGATATTAAAAGACGTATATGTATATTAGGAATAATAATAATAATAATAATAATAATACTATATAGATATGGTAATGTATAATACAGTTATTAAAAATATATACGTAACATATAGAAGAACACAATATTAAAAGGATATGTATATGATACACATATTAAATGATAATAATGTTAGAAAACAATTATTAAAGGTATTACCTAAAAATACATACGTATGTTAAAAATAAATATATGGTGATATTAACAGTATGTGCAGAATATATATTTGGATATTATACGTAATATATAAAAGAATATATATATGGTATTAAAAGGAGAAATATACATAATATATATGTACATATGTATAAAAATATAGACATAGTATAGTATTAACACATATATACATAACATGGAGCATAACACATATATATTAAAAGAATACCTAGGTGACATACAAATATATTAATAAGAATTATAGTATTAAAACTATTAATAATACTTTTATAACATATATTTATAAGTATTAAATAAAAACGATAATAGTGAGCCATTAATAAAGATACAACCATAATAAAATACAATAAATTATATTACAATTAAATTAGCATAATGAGGAAAAATAAAAGAAAGGACGAAATCGAATTAAAAAAATGGAATCTTGAGGCTAATTTAAAATAAATGAAGGAAAAGGGGATTAATTTGGACTCGCGAGCAAACAGGAGGGACCAAAGGGGAAAATATCCCCTCCCCCTAAAACACAACGTTTTATACAGGACTAAAATGAAATAGAAGTAAAGTTATAGGGGTAAAATTAAAGAAAAAGGAAACAGCACGAGACCTTATTGAACTAAGCCTCAAAAGCGGAAGGACTGAGGGCGCAAATAACCCCTCAGTCCAAAAACACGTGGACCCTGAGCATAGGCGGGTCGGGTGCTCGGGTCATTGTCGAAACGACGCCGTTTTGGCGCCTGAAATCAAGGCCCAAAACGACATCGTATGGTCCCTTTATAAATACCAAAATCTTAGCAAAAAAAAAATCATTCTTCCAGCCTCTTTTAAAAAAAAATCTCTTCTCTCCTTCTGGGCTAAACCCAGAAACCGGCCAATGAGGCCACCGACGACCGACCGTCACGCCACCGTGTCTCCGCCGCGCTGGCCACCGTACACGGTGGCCGAAAATCGCCTTTGGGGTAATTTTTCTCCTTTTTATTATTTTTTTATGTTTTTTGTTTATATGTATAAATGAGGGAATGGGTCTAAAAAACAAAACGAAAATGAAGTTAAATCACCTTAGATTCGCTACTCTCGTTCTCCGATCTCTGATATTGGGCTCTTTTCCTGCTTTTGATATTGCTAGAGTCTATATTCTTTGCTTGTATGTTTGAAATCTAATATTGTTTTTATTTCACAAGTGCCGATTGTTACAAATGGTTTTTTGATTTGGCCTCTTATAGGCATTTTTTTCTACAACTTGCTTCTTGCTTTCTGTCTCTTCTTCTTTTATTGCCGCAGGTAAACGGTGGTGGAGCAGAGGCCACTTGCAGGCGTCGGTGGTGGATGGGGTGGGGAGCATGTGCTGACGGCTAGGGTTTTAGGTTTTCCTTTATTTTTCTTTAATGTATTGGGCTAGGTTATTTGGGTTTTGCGTAGGTTTAAGTTGGTTTGGGTTGTGGCTTAGTGGGTTTAGGGCCCAAAATTGGGCTTGTACAAACCTCAACTACTTTAACCAATTTCTTTGGCTTTACACCAGTTCTGCTCGAAATCCGCTATGGATTATTTTCTACCATATCTTCAATTATCTTGACAAATTTTTCAGGCGACTTACTCAATAATGCCCTATTAGTTATTACATCTAGATTACCTTTAATGAACTATCTCAACTCTTTGTATAAAGTCTGAATCAACAACCAATTTGACACTTGATGGTGAGGATGTTGGACTATATACTACTACAAAACAAATTTGTTAGCACTAAGTGGAAAAATAAATCAAGAATTAAGAAATCAAAATTTACTACGTTGTGAAAGAACCACTGCCTAGAATTAAGAAATCAAAATTTACACCGGAATAAGAAAGGTGGAGCACATTTGATATTTCTCTTCTCAAGGAAATCACATTAGAATTGATTCCTAAGAAAGTTTGCAGGAGTCAAATGAGGAAGGTATTTTGCTTTCAGTGTGTCAAATGAGGAAAATTAGCTCTCTACTTGTACTAGTAACAGAAGGGTAAAATAGTAAATATGCAAAGGTAAAAGAGTAAAATACGTAGGGTTAGTTACAACAGTGATCCACCATTTCCGCGCAACAGTAAAAAAATATATACTGTTCAGATTTTCGTAACAGTCAAAAATCGAAAAAAGTCAAATTGTTTTAAAGAAATTATTTTCTGAAAAATAATATAAGAATTTTATCCAAAAAGAAATATACGCGGTACATTTCAAAGACACGTGTTAACACAATCATGAAAAATAATAAATATGTAGGGGCAAAAGAGTAAAAAACTGCAGGGTCAGTTACAAAACCAACCCACTATTTCCGTGCAACAGTCAAAAAATATATAGTGTTTAGATTTTTGTAACAGTCAAAAACCAGAAAAAGTCAAATTGTTTTAAAGAAATTATTTTCTAGAAAATAATATAAGAATTTTATCCAAAAAAATACAAGTAGTATATATTAACATAAACATGAATCGAGTGAGGAACGACAACATGCATGTATTAGACTTATAGCCCAATTACATAATAGAAGTAAGAAGTAAGGCTATATATAAACCCTTTTAATAGTCTATACTTAATCAATGTCCATGTCCTCGAACAGTTTTCATGCCTCATGTAAAGTTTCCTTTCTATATGATTAGAAATTAGTGATGTCATTTCGTAATTTTGTTGTAGGAAACAACTACAACTTGATCTTAAGTTGTAATCAACTCATTTGGTAGGTCATCTAATTAATTCGTAGCTTATCTAAATAAAGAAAACAAAAACAACCTTAATTTAATAGCTTCTACTGAAACACCATTAGATTTGAATGTACTGCACAATTTGATGAACTTTCGTAAATGTTGGTTGGGATCTTCACGAGAAAAACAGAAAAAAATGATTAGTTTCGACCATCTGAATAATTGTTGATTTGATCTCAAAGTTGTTCACTTCCACAAATTAAAAAGTGAATATTAGTTCAAAGCCCTTCGATATAAAGTATGGCATAGTCTCTAATAGACCTAGGAAATATGAATAACAAGAGTAGAAGGAGGAGCTCGTAAATTAATTTGTGCATTATCAATATCATTCGCATTGGTGTCATCCATGATTGACTCTTCAGATTCAACTTCAAAAATGATGTTCAATCAACCGAGCCTTTATAGATTTTTCTCAATCTGTAAATTAAGTGGCAACAATTGAATCTGAATTTAACAAAATATTTTTAACAATATTAACAATTAATAAATTTTTAAATATAAAAAATAAAAAAATTTCTAAAAATAAAAATACAAAGATTAAATTCTAAATTTATCAACTTTCAACATATCTTAATCTAATTTAAAACATGGTTGTAATACTTTTCCCTTGATACGTTCCCTGCCTGCGACAACTGGTAAGGACATAGGGCAAGAGAGACGTGTCAATAACGCGGCTTTGTCTAAGGCGGACATCAAGGCTTTGATATTGAATATTTGTGTTTTTTTTCTTTAATTAAAGAAGTTATTATTATTATTATTATTTGTCCAATTAATTAATATTGATAGTTCCCTAATCTAATTATTTTTAAGTGGTCCAGCTCATATCTCTATAATTTATATTCTCCCATGACATATTTTAATGAGATTAAATATTTATTAGATGCTTTATTTATTAAATAAATTGTTAATATATACATTATCCTTTCAACCATGCTTTTAAAATTTAAAAACTATTTTTCCTTCCAAAAAATTATTTATTTAAAATTTTTACTAGAAAATAAATATGATAACTATTTGCTATGATAGAGATAAGGGAAAAGAATACATAAATTCAATTCATATAAATTAAGATTTAAAATCAAGTCTTTGCTTCGAGTTTCACTATGTGTAATTATGAAGTGTCATGTATAAATTTTTTCTTTTTTTTGTGATGTCATTGTTGTGAGTTTTTTCCGATTATTTCCATTTCTTTATGATTCTACTTGTTAGGGTTTTCTCTAATTATTTTCGATTCTTCGTTATTCTATATACCATTGTAGTTGGTTAACCAAATATTGATATTTGTACTTACAATTTATATTTGTGTTGTGCCTGTATTTATATTGTTTTATGATATTTGAAAATAACAAGAGTTTATTTTTTCTCTAAATTAACCTTGGTTGACTTTGTTTTCAAAATATTACCGTGATGGACATATAAAATTATAAAATTATAAAGAGATTAAAATTAAAAAAATAAATTTCAGGGTCAAAAATATAATATTTCCATTTACCCAAAAGGAGTAAAAATTACCTATTTACAAGCTTACGGTGATTCCACAATAAATAAATTAAACAGATAAAATGCGGAAAAGAAAAACTGATATGGTATTAATTAATAAACAACTTATAATTTTCAGGGGAAAAACGAAATATTATTAATTATTAAATGACTTTTAATTTTGATATAAAAAAGTTAAATAGAAAAATTAACATATAGATAGATAAATAAAAGCAGCTAAAAAGCAAAGGCAAAGTCAAAGAGGCAAAGCTTCCCACCTTTCAAAAGGACCTAAAATCCAACCAATGGGATTTCAATTTCGTCAATCTTCACTTAATTTTCTCTTCTTTCGGTTTTCTCTTTAGCTTTAGGTTTTTCACTACTCTTCTGCTTTTTATATCTGCTCAGCAACAATCAAGCTCTCTTAAAATTCAATCAGGTAGTTCAATTTGTTTTAGTTTTAAGATTGAGTTGAGATTTCGATTTGACTTTTTTGGTTGTTTACTGAGAAAACGTTGGAAAATTGAAGTTTTTTTTTTTGCCTAGAAAGTGATTTTAGGCTGTTAGATTCACTTCGTCTCGGAATTCTTTTTGAGTGTCCTAAAAATTTGTAGCAGAATGTTTAAGTATTATGAACTCTTTATAGTTTATTCCAGAATATATGAGTTGAATTGGTTTTGAATTTTATTGATTGAATTAAAGTGCTTTCAGTTAGGTGGTTATTCGGTGAGGATTACAGCATCATCTCATTTCTTTGTTCTGAACTGTGTTGGGGATTATTAATACTATTACTTTGTTCTAAGCTAATGTACTCTTTATTTTGCTTTTGTTCTTGAATTTGCAGAATCTGTTTGTTGGATATTTTGGTACACAATGATGTGATAAAATCATTAAGTTTTTGTGTGTGAGAAACCTGCGTGACCGTACCGCACATTTTTAGTAGTGTGGGCTTATAAGGATCATATTTATCGAGTAAACCGATGGAAACTACGAGGAGATGGTTCAACAAGTTCAAATCGAAAGACAAGGTAAGGTCTTCTAAGAATAAAGAAGCTGTAGGTAATGCAAAGGAGGGGTCTAAACCACCAACAAGTGAAGAGGCACCATCAGATGTCACCAAACAACGGGTAGCAGCTGCAAAGCAGTATATTGAAGACCATTATAAGAAGCAGATGAAAAGCCTGCAGGAAAGAAAGGAGCGGTATTGGATATTTCCCTGTCTAATAGTTACTGCCATGGTCACATAACTATGATATAGCATGCAGTGTAACTGTGTGCTACACTACAGACTGATGAATGGCTGAATTATCACGTGTCGAGTTATTTTGTAGCAGGTTTCAGTTACAGAAATTTATTCAAAAAAGATTAGTACTTGCATTTCACTCCATATCATCTGCACAATGTAACTTGATAAAGCGTACTTTGTGATTTTAGGAACGCAAGAAAAGTAATGGTAGTTTTGTTTTACAGAATAGGGATGACGTTTCGGGTAATTATGATTTTATGCAGGCGTGATATTCTAGAAAAGAAGTTGGCTGATGCTGAAGTCTCTGAAGAAGAACAGAACAACTTACTTAAGTATTTTGAAAAGAAGGAGAGGGAATACATGCGTATGCAAAGGCATAAGATGGGGGCTGATGATTTTGAGCCATTGACCATGATTGGCAAGGGTGCATTTGGAGAGGTAATTAAATTTGTCACGTTGT
The DNA here is from genome assembly GCF_007990345.1 of Gossypium hirsutum. Taxonomy (NCBI): domain Eukaryota; kingdom Viridiplantae; phylum Streptophyta; class Magnoliopsida; order Malvales; family Malvaceae; genus Gossypium; species Gossypium hirsutum. The sequence continues at coordinate 5,296,691 of NC_053425.1, forward strand.
ACATCATAACATAGGTGTTTCTTTTGCTTTTATTTCTGGTCTTGCTTTAATCTACCTGTCAAAATTAAATGAGCTATGAAGACCTCTAGATCATTATGCTAAAACCTTATATTTAAAATTTCTCCCTACCATCAGAACTTTTTTAACTGAGACAATGGATCTAGGGAACTTCTAGGAAAGCCTTCTACTTATATCTGATTTTGTCGCTTGATTTGCTTGTTACTGATGCTTCTGAACCTAAGTTTTATCTCTCTCCTATGTTTCACCCTTTTGTGTAGTTATCTTCAATCTCAAACATCTTGTTCTCTTTTTGCCAGAATTACTTTTAACGTAACTTTTTCTCATTACAGGTTAGAATCTGTAGGGAGAAGGCAACTGGTCATGTTTATGCTATGAAGAAGCTCAAGAAGTCAGAGATGCTTCGCAGAGGCCAGGTATATGATTTTAAGCCAGCTATGTAGTTTCCTTGATGGGTTTTGCGCCATGATGATAATTTGTTAGTTTGCATTTCTAATGTTCAGGTTGAACATGTGAAAGCTGAGAGAAATCTACTTGCGGAGGTTGACAGTAATTGCATTGTTAAACTATATTGCTCCTTCCAAGATGAAGAGTATCTATATCTCATTATGGAATATTTACCTGGGGAGATATGATGACTTTATTGATGCGGAAGGATATACTAACTGAAGACGAGGCCAGGTTTTATGTTGGAGAAACTGTCCTGGCGATTGAATCAATCCACAAACATAATTATATTCATAGGTGATTCGGCATGATGCTAATCCTTCATACACTGTTATATAACGGTCTTCTTGAGTTTGCATTAAGTGGTGAACCCATTCTATGTCACATGTTGCAGAGACATCAAGCCTGACAACCTACTACTCGATAGAAATGGTCATATGAAATTATCAGATTTTGGATTATGTAAGCCATTAGATTGTAGTAATCTCCAGGAAAAGGATTTTTCTATGGCAAAAAATCTCAGTGGGGCTCTCCAAAGTGATGGACGACCTGCAGCACCAAAACGCACACAACAAGAGCAGTTGCAGCATTGGCAAAGAAACAGAAGGATGCTTGTAAGTGCTTGACTACCACATAAGTATTTTTTTTTCTACCGATAGTAATAGTGGTTGGGTTTACAAAGCAAGAAAGTTCCCAACTTGTTTCTCCTTTATTTTCCATAGTTCAGGCTTGCTTTTATTTTTCAGAGTTTGCAAGACTTATTGCTCATAGTTACTCTTATTGAAATCACAAATGAATGTTGCTTGAACATTTAAATGTTGTGATACTTCAGGCTTATTCTACAGTCGGTACACCTGACTATATTGCTCCAGAGGTTTTGTTGAAGAAAGGATATGGAATGGAATGCGACTGGTTTGTATATGAAACATGATATTTTATTTGTATTTATTATTGTCAGATATGGTTACAATGGTATTTTTTGGATACTTGTCTAGGTGGTCTCTTGGTGCTATCATGTATGAAATGCTTGTTGGATATCCACCCTTTTATTCGGATGAGCCAATGTCAACCTGTCGGAAGGTATGTTTTTACATTAAGTTATTGTGCTGTCATTCGTTTGTGCTATTATTTATACTTCTGTCTATCTTTGAATCTGAACATTGTTTGTAACTAGGTTCCGTATAGCAACTATTTATTTTACTTCGTACTTTCTTTGTTACTGATGACTGGCGTTGTCCTTTTCTCTACATTTTCCAGATAGTGAATTGGAGAACACACTTAAAATTTCCAGAAGAAGCAAAACTATCACCCGAAGCGAAAGATCTTATCAGTAAACTTCTATGTAATGTTGAGCAGAGGCTTGGCACAAAAGGTGCCCATGAAATTAAGGTGTTGTGCGGTGTGTTCTGTTCTAGATTCTTTGATTTTTGTTTTAAAAATAGAATGCAAATTGCTAAATTAACTGGCTCTATCTGTTTTCTTCCAGATTCACCCATGGTTTAAAGGTATTGAATGGGACAAGTTATACCAAATGAAAGCTGCGTTTATTCCCGAAGTCAATGATGAGTTAGATACACAAAACTTTGAGAAGTTTGAAGAGGTAGATTAATGGTACAATTCGTACAAATATGCAAAATGGCCTGTTTAGACATTTCCTTACTACTGTCCTTTTTTTGATACACCAGGCTGACAACCAAATTCCATCTGCAACAAAATCAGGTCCATGGAGAAAGGTCAGGACACATTTTCAATAAAATGTCCTGAACTGAGAACTCAGTGATCATTTCTTAACCAAGTTTGCTAGAAGTTTTCAAAATTAAATGGCTTCAATATTTTGGTGTCTGGTCAGGGATTTCTGCTGGTTCTTTTGTTGCACCTATTCTAATGTTCAATCAAATGAATTCTTTGAAAATCTGCATTTTCCTTTCATATCAGAACCTTAATGTGAAAACTTATCTTGGGGAACACAGCATTGTCGGCACTGTTGGCTTTAATATATATGTTATACTTCATTATGTTAAATTGTTGAAATCAACTTTCTAAAAAAAAAACATATGTAATAATGACTGTCTTTAACTTATAATAGCATGGTTAAGAAGGGATAGTGGATTATATATAATGTTTCTATCGCTCACGAGCCAAAATTATTTAATGATTTTCCGTTGATGCAGATGCTTCCGTCCAAGGATATAAACTTTGTGGGTTACACGTACAAGAACTATGAAATTGTAAATGATAATCAGTTACCTGGCATCGGTATTTTGCTTACTCCTATTTATATTTTTTTTCTTTCGCTGCTTCAGTTTTCGGTGCTCCTTATCTTTCACATCTTCCTCTTCTGGTTGTTATGAACTGAAGATTTATCTCCTGCAAATTTCGAACCTAGCAAGATCTTTGTATTTGACTGGTTCTTATCTCTTCCATCGTGCAGCTGAATTGAAAAAGAAAAGTTCAAAACCCAAGCGACCTTCCATCAAAGCCCTTTTCGGTAAGATGCTATCACTGTTATTATGCTTTTGGTGGTTGCGCTCCGGTTATTGGGTTACGTTTGGCACATCACACGCACCGGATGTTATCAATCAGGTGTTAATCTTGATCTATGTTTTGCAGAGGATGAATCGGCAGCAGCTGCCAGTCAACCTGTCCAAGGGAGCTTTATAAACCTCTTGCCTCCACAAATAGAAGAAGCCCCAGAGAACCGTTCGAGAAAATGAATGCTGCCATATCCTCGTGATAACCTTGTGTTCCCCGGTGCTTAGCGTTTGCTTTTTGCCACATTAACATTTCAAAGTTTTAGGGGCAAAGGTCCCCAAAACAAAGTGGTTTGAGATATGGGATTTGGCTCTTCCTGAGCCAGTTAGGAAATTGTTCTTTTCTGTAAAAATAATATCTGAAAGTAAATATTTTTTTCATATTTGTTGTGTAATTTTTTTCCCTCTCCAAATTATTATGTCAATTGACATAGCTGAAAGAAGTTACTTTATAAGATCCCCATTGTTGTTTTTCATTTTGCATGTAATTATTAGTTACTTGTTCTCAGCTATACCAGTACCGTAACCGTTTGCATTAGTATTGCACTATTTAAACGTAATAATGGTGTTGAATTTTTAGTGTAATTCGGATTTTAGTTTTAATTTTATGAAAGTTAATTATTTATATTATTAGGTTTGAATTTTTATAATTTTGTTAATAGAATAAATTTAGTGATATTGTGATTTATTTTAATTTTGTGTCTAATTTATTGTTAAATACAGTCTGATGGCAGTTTTTAGGATTCCATAATGTATATTTTTTGGAAATGATTTAATCTTAAAAATTAATTTCAAACTTGATTCAAGAACTAAATCGATTGATCCGTAACAAAAGATTATGTGAATTTGTACTAAATCATCAAAAATTATTCAACTAGTTTTATTTTTGAAAACAACCTGAAATGAGGTAAAAATATTATTGTTAGATGTCCACTCGAGTGGCTATTTACCATGCATCATATATTAATGCTTTACAACGCCCATGCTTTTGTAAATTTTATTATATTTCTGTTCTTTTCTCAACACAAAGTTAAGAATAAATTACGCTATAAAACATTTTATTATGTTCAAATTTTGTCAATAAAATAATCACTCTATCAACTAGTTATCTTTTTTATCTGATTTTATTAATTTTGTGATGAAAAGATGTCATTTCAATTCTAAAATTAATATAATATTAAATTTAACTCTCAACATTTATATATTTAATCATGATTTTAAAAAAATTAACCAACATTTATACATTATCTCAATTTAATATATATATCATAACCTTTTTTCCTCTTTCTTTCCCTAACTTCTTTTCTTTATTCTCTTGTATTCTCCTTTCTTATCCTCCATTACTTTCCCAAATCCATCCTCTATGGGGAAGGAGTTTAGAACAAAAAGGAAAATAGAAGATTTTAGAACTGCCACTTCATCACAAAGTCAACGACAACTAACAAAATTAGACAAAAAAAACAAATACAATTTGGATAACTATTTTGTAATTTTTTTAATTAGATGACCAAAAATAAATCTTAAAGCATAATTGTAGCTTACCCAAAAATTAATAAAATTTAAGTCATGAATAAGTATCTTTTGGCTTTGCATCATTGATTCATGTGAATAAAAGGCACCACTTCAGCCATGTAATTATTATATGCTTCTCAACCCCTTTCATGGAGTTATTCTAATAATATTGTTATTTAAAAAGATAAATCATGAACAATACAAAGCAATATCTAGCACCAAAGACAAAACAAGTATCAGATAAGAATATAAATCCGACACATTATGTTATGTAGCATATATATGATAAAGTTATGTCAACTATTGATGCCCTACATGCTCCCTTTTACTCATTAATGCCTACCAAAATGATGATAAAAGGACACTAAACAAACCCTTTTCTCACTTTAAACTGAAGTAGACAAAGTAATAATAATAACAATAATAATAAAAGGAAAAAAGAGAGAACAATGATTAACAACATAGCCCATGTTAAATTTTTAATCATAGCAGCATCCATTTTTCTTAACAGTAAATTACAAACTTAGCCAGTACTTAATACTTATGTTGCGAAAAATGGTCCTTGGTTCGAACCAAAGCCTCGAAGGACTTGAAGAGAACAATACTTCCAATGTAGATGACACATAAAAGCCATAGTGTCTTTGCTATAATATACTTTTCAGGCATTTCTTCTTGTTTGCTTCTAATGAAATAAAAGAAACATCAAGTGTTTTATTACAGCTAGAATAAAAGTTGAAACTTGGAAAATATATGAACAATTTTCCCTAAGGTGAGCATGATATCATTCCTCTCTTTTTTCTTCAATGACAATCTAGAGGGGCATGATACTAGTGAGAATACCTGAAAGGGTGCACAAGGAGATTGTTGCGGTTCTTGATGGAACCGAATTGTGGGCACTGATACACAAGAGTAAACTGTTTGTAGATACCGAAATAGTGCGGAGATCTCCCTCAAGACAAGCAAATCCTTACTAGATGTGTAGTGCTGTTTATTTCCTTTTCCCGCTCCCGATTGTCAAGAACTCAAAGCTCCTAAGGGCATCGTTGCGGCTACTTCTCGTGGCTGCAGTACGAGTAAAAGTTGATGATTTGGATTCAAACCCAGGTTGAACTCTCTGAGTTGTTGACAGGCGACCACTGCTTGAGATCAATCTGCTAGACCGGTTGTCACTAGGCTCACCAGAGGAGTTAGGTCGGCTGCCTGATACAACAGGCCTCTTTGAAGTACTACCATTTCTTGAGGAAGAGTGAGCCCTATCAGAACCAGGTTGCTGAAGGAGAGAGTTTAGAAGAAAATCATTACTTCTGTCGCACATATGCTTAAAGACATTTAAAAGTGTCATTTTCCAAGAAAGAAAATGGTATGCTGGCATTCATAGGAACACAATAGTTGAAATAAACAGAAAAAATGCAGAAGCAGGATTGCTCACCGTGTCTTTGGATGATAGCGCATTGTCGGGAGATCTGTGTCTAGACTGATCACCATGCCCTGATCCATTCCGTCTTGCAAATGCCTCAACAGCACCAGAGAACCTTTCTCGAATCTCTTGACCAACTACAGCAAATCAAGGTCAGAACATGTCAAATTAGGGTGCCTTTTAAATAAAATATTTATGTCGAAAAACTTAATTCACCAGTAAAATTTTCTTATAATCTCAAACCAGGTTCTGAAAAGGAACAGACCTGAAGGCCTTCCGGTTCTTTCAGCAGATACTCCTTGAGGATTTAAACCCGGCTTTGGGCTTGGCTGTTAAAGAATAATACAAAACATAGTATAAGAATCTTAATTAAGAAACAAGTTTAGTTCCATGAAAATCAATGCCAGCATATTAAAGATCACTGACCCGTACTCTTGAGCTAGAGGCAGCCTGTGGATATCTCAGCATGGTCCAATCAAATACGCAGTCAAACTGATAACCTGCATCAATTTGTTGTTAAAATCAATAATTTTGGGAGTTCAAAAAGCATATATAATGGTAAGAAATCTCTAGCAAATTTAAGATGATGAACTAATCCGAAGACTGATTCAATGTTCAAAACAAAAGTGAGGATTAGACTAGCAAGTCAACCTTCTCGAATGAAAAGGTCCCGGAATAGCCTCTTCAGGTATGAATAATCTGGTTTGTCTTCAAACCGTAGTGATCGGCAATAATGGAAGTACGATGTGAACTCAGAAGAATATGATTTGCAAAGGACCTGAAAATGGCATATTACTTGTCAGGCACACAAACCATCTTCAATTTATTCATATAAAAGAATTCACTGGTAATTAAAGCAAGCAAATAATACTACCTCTATGGGGGTAAGCATCTTCTTTTCACTAATTTTGTCGTACTTCTGCTTTTATTACCAGCTTTCAAACCCTGCCATGGAAGGCTGAGACAGAACAACAAACTAAGTTAACAATGTGACTCAATATATAAAAGAATTGTGAAGTATACAACCAGTTATGTGTTCAACCAACCTTCCCCTAAGGAAGTACATAAGCACATAACCAAGAGATTCGAGATCATCCCTCCTGCTTTGCTCTGCGAGTTATGTAAAGCACGGTGAATCATACATAAAGCCAGAACAGTCCAAAGTGACAGGTCTTTGCTGAAAGTAAAACCCATATCAATAAAAATGCAGTAAGTTCACTCACCGACTCCAAGGTGAGTGTTAACACTTGCATATCGAGCTGTTCCTGTAAGATTCTTGTTTTCCCTATTAGAAAAAATGGATAACTTAAAAAGAGAGCCCATGTCCAGTAAGAAGGTTCATAAAGAAGACAAAAATAGTACAAGATGAAGTTAGTATGGCAACATATAAGCTATGCGCTTATGGGAAGAATTGACAATTGATGCTAAAGCTTAATGAAAAATTAAATATCAAAATTTTCTCGAAGTAGTTAATTATGAGGCACTCCAAGTCAAGGATTGAAAATGGATGCCTTAGGCATGCTGATGCACGACAAACATGAACAACGAAAATTTTAACCATCTTCCGTTTGCTAACATAAATAGCCCTTCTGTGATAACTTGTGGGCTTTAAATCTATTATGATGAATTAAGTCAAGCTTAGAGTTCTTTAAGTTGGGTAAGTTGATGAACAATCTCAAAGACAAAACATTAAATCCTACAAGAAAAAACATCATAAGTATTACCTGTATGGTACGTGCTTGTGCGTTTGAAGATCCCTATACTTTTTTGCAAGGCCATAATCAATTACATATACCTATGGTGAAAAGTGGGAAACAACAGAATTAAGCAACATATACTAGGACATCTTTTTTACTCCGACAGTCCTTTTATCTCAAACATAATTTTCAGTTACAGGAAAACAATAGCTATTTGGAGGAAAAATGATATTTCAAATAGAATTTAATACTGTGAAAATCTTATAAGCATGATCTTGAGCCTTATCATCTCTTTACAAATCCATGAAATGCATGTGCCTCTAGATATAGGAAATAAACAGAAAAACGTGCCTGATTTGCTTTGCGCCCTAAACCCATCAAAAAATTATCAGGCTTTATATCACGGTGAAGAAAACCACGAGAGTGCATATACTCAACTCTATTTATCTGAATTACCAACAAGCAAAGAACAAGTATTAGTAAGGCAGCCAATTGACAAGGTTAAAAGTTCCCTGAAAAAAGCAGCATACTTACTAACTGATCTGCCAGCATCAAAACCGTTTTTAAAGAAAACTTCCGGTTGCAATAGTTGAACAAATCTTCAAGGCTTGGTCCAAGAAGATCAATGACCATAATACTGTATTCACCCTCAACTCCAAACCATTTTAAATGAGGAATACCAGCTGCACATAAGAGAAACTACTTACTGACTCCAACTTATGATAATATACAGATAAACATGTGAGAGAGAGTAAACACAACAAAACTGAAAACTCACTCCCTCCTTGAAGAAGCATGTACAGCTTTGACTCATAGTGAAGTTGAGGATGTTTGGTCTTGACAGGTTCCTGGGCAAACAAGGAGAGTACACAGTGATAATTGGTTCAAACTTTCAAGCAATGACAATACTATAAAGTTCAATTAGAATAACAAATGGAAAAAGAAATGATAGAAACATTACTACAATGTAAGAACTCAAGTTCTAGAGAAATTTCTTAAGCACCATCCCTGTATTAGCAGCAAACGTCACTCTCCAATTCTACGACTACTCGAAATAAATCACAGTCAAACAAATTCTTACCTTGACTCCATTTTCACATTACAAAAGTAAACATATAAAGAAACTCTCCATTAATGCTTTGTAGCCAAGTCAACTTGAACTTATTGCATACATCTAAACTCCAACTCAGTGAACTACTTAATAAAAGCAGAAAGTTCACTATTTGGTTTTCTTAGATTTCAATGGCATAAAAGAACTGCTTGGATTTGAACAAACACAGGTGCCACCTGATGGTCCTGATCTCCTTTGACAAGGTAGCTCTACAAACATTAAAATCTAGCGTCAAATATACTAATGAAATTGTTTTACACTCCCTAATCTAAAGCACCAAGCAAGGGCTTAATCTAAAGTACTAGTAATCCAAATGAAACACAAAGAAATACATCACAGAATAATGGAAAACAAAAGCACAATAGTATCGGCTTAATTGACCATATAACACGTCTAGTGATTAACCAATACAATCTTTTAAAAAACTCCACCAAATCCAATGTGTGAGAAATGCAGTAAAACTTCAAAACATTACCAGCTTAACAGCCACTTCCTCTCCACTTTGAACATTAACGCCTGCAAAACAAAAAACACCAAAATCAATGAAACAACTAAAAAGAAGGAAAAAAACAAAAAAAAACAAAAGAAATATGGTTACAATAATACCTAAATAAAGTTCACCAAATGATCCATTCCCGATCTTTCGACCAAGCTTGAATTTTCCGCCAATAATGTGTTCCATGATCTAATCTTAATAAACTTTGCACACTCAACTATATATCACAATAAAGGGAAAGAAAAACACCCTTGCCTCTTATTTCACTAAACTAATATTGACAAATTGACTCACTATCCTTCTCTTTAAACTAGTTCTCAGATCGATCAAAATTATTAACTATCAACTCCAGAGATCAAAACCCAGTTTCTAAAATCCTTATAAAAGCTCCCTTAAAAGAACAAAAAGGCGTTAACCTCTTTAGTGACTAAAAGGATAATAAACAAAAGAAGCAAACTTGACTGAGAAACTACGGAATACCCATTAATCAGTGAACCAAGGCAAACGTTTTGGGACCATCAAGCTGCATTGGGAAAAAGAAAAGAGAAAATTTTAAGGAGATAAACGTTCAGTAGTATAGAAGGGGGAAAAAAGGCTATATTTTGATTGCCCCGGTAAAGGGGAATACGGGAAAAAGAAACCAAAAGGAACGAATTTATGGGCAAAGAATTTAGGGGGGGTGATCAATTGGATCTGGGTTATAAGACAAGGATTTAATTTTCTCGGGAAATTTCTTTTGGACGAAGAAAAAGGAAATACTTTTTTTTTTTGGAGAAAGAAAGAGAAATAAAAATGTTTTGGATGATTGGAGAGGAAGTTCAATGATAAAATTGATATTATATTAGTAGGTGGATTTTAGTATTTTAAAACAAAAATTACTATTTTTTATTATATATTTAAATTTTGATTAAGATTAATAAAATATTACACTAAATATAATAATAAAGTAAATTAATTATAATTATGATCCAATAAAAAATATACATGAGAACCTAACTAATTAGGTATCAACAAGATATTATATTTTTACGAGAAAAATTCGGATTCTAACATTTAATGACGAGATTGTTAAAAAATTTAATCACAAACTTTAAAATAATCAATCTTCAAAACATGTAAGATTCATTGATTTCATAAAATAAAATTTTTAAGACTACTATAGTACTAGTAAAAGGAAAGGTTTATTGTATTGAGCACTCAAATTCGAATCACATCATTCTAGTTGAGTAAACATGTATTCTAAATTTATGTAACATTACATGTGTGCAATATTCGATATATTCTGTTTTTCTTTGTAACAAATTTATTATAATTTTATTTGATTCGACATGTATTGTTCATTATTGTAAAATAATTGTATTTATAATTTTTTTAACACAAAAAAGTTTATTTTATTTTTTAATTGATTGGACACGTATTATTAATTATCGTATCTATGATTATATTTTTAAACTCTTTAATATATAAACATTTGAATTTTCAAAATAAAAAACTAATGTTTGTTGGGTTGATTTTTATACTAGTAGAGTAGTAGTTGTTTTGAGTAGGTGAAACTTTGCAGGCAATAATTATGATAAATTATTTGTTTTTAAATTTGAAAACAAATTGATTGGGTTTTGCTAAGATAATATCTAACCTGTTTTTTAAATAAAAATACATTTTTAATTTATAAAATTATTTGTTGATGGTAATTTCCCAACAAAAAAGAAAGGTATAGGAGATATGGTTGAGAAAGTATATATATATATATATTTCAAGATTGAATAATATTCGTAATTGTAATTATAAATAATACACGACAATGAAACTTAAAATAAAATCCGAATTATAAATCTACATGTGATTTATATTTATATAACGTGAGATTCAAAATTGAGATTACAAATGTCATAAAATATTGAAATTTTTAATATTTAATATTTTAAATATGATTAATAAATATTTTAATTTTTTATTTAATATAATTTTTTTAAGAAAAAATGTTGAATAAAATAAATAAGAAGGTAGAAAATATTAAGTTGATTTTATTTTATTAAAACATTTAAAATAAATTATTTTTCTTTTTAAATGTGATATTTAAAGTTATCATATGTATATTTTATCTAAAATTATCTAAAATAATATAAAATATTATATTAATAAGATTAAAATTTTTAAAAAATTAAAATTAGTATTTATTTTTATCAAACAACATAATTATATTAGTACTTAATTCTTCGATACATAAAATTTCAGTTTATCAAACACATTCTAAGTGTTATTAGCATAGAGAAAGTATAATTTATCTATACTATTATTTACACTCCTTACTGGGATAGTGTCATAAGTCAATCAAACATCAACTTAATTAAAAAAATTACAAAAATGTCCTTTTGTAATTAAAATAAGTTATATTATCTAATGATACTTTAGTCTTTTTAATTTTTAAAAAATCCATAAAAAGTTTGCATGTTGTGAGAATTGAACTCAAGTCAATTGCATGTTATTTTTTTTATGTTCTTTTTAAACAAACCATTATGTTTAAAACACATGGTTTCCATATATACAGACGCGTGTGATAAAATTTCTAATATTAATAATGTTGTTGATTGAGTTGGTGTATAATTTTTTTTTCATTTTGATGTCGTACATATTCTAGATATTATTATTAATTAGTTTTAAATCAAACGTTTCATTATTTATCATATGTTATTTTTAAACACACTTATATATTCAAATTACATAGTTTCCACATATACATGTGTGATAGAATTTCCTTAAAATTTTTATACCCATTACGGAGTAAAAACAATAAAAGCATATTTTAATGATAGGAATGTGACACGAACATTAAAATAATTATAATAAGCAAAACAATACAAAAGAATCTATTGAATTAAGAAGCAAATATCATTGTTTTTAGAATTGGATTGGTAGATTGAATTGGTTAGGTTGGAAAATTTTCATTTAGAAAATAGTTGTCAATAATAACATAAATTTAAAAATTTAGAAAATCAAATCGATTTGTAATATTTATAGTAATAATTTTTTTCTTAAAACGTACCTGTGCTTAGAGCAAAAAGAATTTAAATCATTTCTAACTTTTAACCAAACAATATTTTTTGTTATCCTTCTACCTCAAATTGCGTCAAATGTGGGCTTGAGCAACACAAACCAAACATAGAACAAAAACAATTTAATTACTTTAAGTAGGAAATTAATTCTCTTAAATAGAAATCAGTAGAAATTGTAATTCTCGAAAAATACAATTTATTTAAAAAAATTCACTATTCTCTAGCAAAACAACAATATATGAAACTCGTGTTAATATCTCTATTAGTATCATTTATTTATAGGAAGAGACAGAAAAATCCTAACTGAATAAGACTTAAACAAATAATATTTATTTAATAGAAAAGCACACCTTAGATAAAAAAAAAACATTAGAGTTGTTGCCCCTCAAGCATTAGTCTCTTATGTATTGGATCCAATTAATGTGTTTTCTAAACTTTTGAGTCAGCACTTTATAATTTAATTCAATCTAATATTTGTTTTCTATTTTTCAAAATAAATATTATTGGTTTAATTAATTTAAATAAATTAATTTCTCAATTAAATAATTTTTTCAACCTAATTTTAATTCTGGTAAAGTCATGACAATTTTACCGTAAAAGAATACATGAGAAAATATATTTAATTTTTATTTTCAACGGATTCATAATGACTAATTAATTTAATTTCATTTTCAAACTTCAATTATTTAATTATAATTTTCATTCATTTCTGTTCATTTAATTCTACATGCAATTAATTTTTTATTTTAACGAGCTAGCGAGATGATGTATTGGACATATATAATTAGGGCTCAAATAATTTATAATTTAAGTTTCAACTTTTCGCTTATTAATTATAAACCGATTATGTCGTTTTACTCATTTTCACGTAAAATCGCTTAGTAAAAGTTGATTAACACAATTTCAAGCTTCATATTCTACCATAAAACATCAAAATAAACACATTTCACCTATGGGTATTTTTCTCAATATAAACCTTACGTTAAATTATTACTAGAATAAGCTTAACCAAGTTACCGGGATTTCAAAAATGAAAAGAACTTTAAAAACGTGGCTAAGGAGCACTTACAATCGAGCTTGGGAGTTTGAACAAACCTTAACCATGGCTGCTGCTGGTAGAAACGGTTGAATGAAGAAGATGATAGCTAATGTTCATGTTAGAGTGTGAATTTGATGTTGCTATAGAAGGGAAAAATTATTAGTATGTCATAAAACATAAGGAAATAGGATGAAGTTTAATTTACGAGCCTAGGGAAAAAATGTAATTTTGACAAAGTTTAGGGGTAAAGTTGTAATTTTTCCAAAATATGATTTTGGGTTAATTTGAATAATTTGAGTCCTAAGTAGGCTATATTTGAAACGATAGAGCAAGGAAAAATAGAAATTCAGGCTAAAATCGGAAAATATCAGGTTGTGGATAAAATGGTAAAAATGGCCATTTTCGCATACGAGGTAAGTTCATATGATTTTTAATAATGCAATGTGTAATTTAATGTTATTGCCTTGATATTAAATGAGATGTAAGTTCATGTGTAAATGTTGGTAATATAATTGTCATTTTAAGTAATTTAATGTTATTTATATGATATGATGATTATTATTATGAAATATTATGCTTTGTGGTTATTGTTGAGTAATATGCAAAATTATGTGAATTACTTGATAAATATGAAATGCTACCAAGTATCGGTTCCGACATTCCGTAGAAGACAAAAAGATGTATGATCGAGGAAAATCCCGTTTGAACCTTAGGAATAAATTAGGATACAAGTGACATGTCACTAAGATATTTGAGTTCCGAACTGGTTGAGTTGAGTCTGAGTTCGTGAGATGTAATTAGGCATCCGAACTCGTTGAGTTGAGTCCGAGTTCACTTATGGATGCGCACACCCGAGCTCATTGAGTTGAGTCTGAGTTCACTTATGGGTGGGTTACATGGTAGCTTGGCTACACATATATTCCGCAGGCTATTGAGTTTGTCCAGCTGTGGGCATGGCACTTATGTGCATGCATTCCGTGTATCCGATTATATTCTGAGCGTTCAACGGGTAATTTGGCGAAGTATTTGTTGATGATCTCAATGAGATAGGCCATTGGTGAGTTTGTCTTTGAGTTATGTTACAAGTTGTACAGGTATGTACACTAAACTTATGTGTGATGCCTTGACATGTGATGACCTATGATGTATATAGTATTTGGTGAATATTATGAAAATGACATGATTTGGAATAAGTCCTTGATACTTGATGACATTGAGATTATGGATTTATGCTTATGAAGCATAATTATGTGTTCTTACCATTATGAATGAAATGATATTGTATGGATTTGGTGAATAATAGTAATGAATGAGTAAATTTAGCCTTGGCAGTTTTGGGTTATTACAGTGGAGCAACTTTGGAAATTCACCATAAATTGTGGAAATTGAATTAGGGTCTGAATAAAATATGAGGTTAAATTCCAATGAGTCTAGTTTCAGATAGAAGAAACGGTATATGCAATTGAAATTTATATTATGAGATATTTAAATTGTTGTGAGACAGAGTCTGAATAACTTCGTGATCCCCTGTTTCGATTTGAGAAAATCATTAAAAATTGTATAAATATAATTATGGGTTGTAATTTATATTATTAAAATATTTGATAAGTCTATTCTCTAGAAAGATATATGAGAGCATTATCCAAATTCTGTACTATGAGAAAAATAATTTTTAGTGAAGGTCAAAACTGTTGGACAGCAAAACAGGGGAAAATTTAATGAATAAACTGTACTAATTGGCTAAATCAAAAATTCTGAAAATTTTATGGGAGAAAGATATATGAGTCTAGTTTCAAGGAAAATTAACAAAACTTAATTTGGAGTCTTGTAGTTCCAGATATAAATGAATTAGTAACTGTAACTCGGTAAAACAGCTTAGCCTGAACAAGAGTAAATTGTATAATTATGATGTTTTACCTTAAAAAAAACATGTGGGTAATTGCTTATTAACTTCATATGGACTTACTAAGCGTAAAGCTTACGCCTCCTCTCTACTTCTTCAGTTTTGGCAGGTCGGCTTGGGGTTGGAGATTGTCGGAGGCAAAATCACACTATCAAGCTATCATTTTTGGGAGAATTAATTCAAATATTAAAAATATCAAGTGAGTGACATGTATAGGAAGTTGGTTTGTGATATGTATTATTATTATGACTTTGACCACACGTATCAGTCTGCATTGAGTTATCGTATATGATCATGAGATGTGGTCCTTATCCATTATGGTTTGTAAGTTTAATTAATCATGCCATGTCCTATGTTTTGACGTGATGATATAGTTAGTTTTATTTGTTATGCATGATTGGTAATACATCAGGTAAGTTAAATGCAGACCAGTGGATCATGAGTTAAATGGAAATGAGTAATGTTGCCTTGAATATGGCTGTTTAATGGATAAATTGGTAACTACATTATGATGGTATAAAATGAGAATAAGATTTAGTGTAATGGCCTAAATTCAAGGTTATCGGAACAGTGGTTTCGTAACCACAAATTCGATTTAAAGAGAAATTTATTTTAATATTTTTTCATGAATATTTATATAATAGGAAAATCGTATGAAAATATCGATAAATTTTTTTTATCGATTTAATGGTTAGTTAGAAAAAAGAATTATTGAAGGAATTGAGTAAAAACAAAGTATCGAGACCTTGATCTCGTAAAAATGATTAGGAAATATTTTTATAAATATTTATAAAATGTTAGTGATGTGGTATTAAAATTTCGTTTGAAAAATTTAACGTTTGGGTAGATAATTAAATGAAAAGGACTAAATTGGAAAATGTGTAAAAGTTGCTAGAATGACTAAATAGCTTAAGTGTCTAATGAGAAAAGATTTAAAAGGAAATTAGACCCAAAATTTATTTGGGCTGGACGGGCATGAAATCAACAGGAAAATTAATGATTTAAGGGCAAAATTGGAATATTGAATAATTAACTAAATAAAGATAGGACTAAATAGGAAATATCTAGATTTCTCTTCATTTTTCTTCATTCTCATCAGCCAAAACACCATAGGTGGGGTTCTTTATGCTGGTATTCTATAATTTTTGCACCAAGTGAGTTAATCCTTACCTTTTTCTTATATTTTTTTTGTGTTTTTAAGACTTTTACAACTAGGTCCTACTATTAAATTCATTAGTTTTTGATTTCATGGATGAAATTGAAAGTCACCATGGTTGAGTGCTATAAGCTTATGATGAAATATAATGAAATTGAAGCTTTAATTTGTTTATAAGATGATTTTATTAGGTGATTTCAATAGAAATTGATTTTTAGGATCTAATTGTGAAAATGTTTGGAATTAAAGTCTAGTGCTGAAATTCTGATTCCCAAAGGTTATAAGGTAGTTTAAAGTGATAGAATAATGTGTTAATTGAGAAAAATCAGCTCAATTAAGAGGCTAATTGAGTAGGGACTAAATTATTATTTATTAAAAGCTTAGGGGAAAAATGGTAATAAACAGCTTGCACTAAAACAATTTTGGACAGCAGCAGTAGATTAACTTTGAAAAATCACCATAAATTTTAGAAATCGAATTAGAAGATGAAAAAAACATGTAATTAAAGTTTATTGAGTCTAGTTTCTCATAGAAGAAACGGTGTAAGTAATGGATTTGTAAATCATGAGATATAATAAATTTTGTGAGACAAGGTCAAAATGAATTCAGGTTCCCCTGTTATGAATTTGAAAAATCATAAAAAATTGAATAAAAATAATTAGTGGCTTAAATTTATATTTATAGAATCTTGAATGAGTATATTTTTAATAGAAATAAACGAGAACATCATTTGAATTCTGTATGAAGAGATAATTAATTTTTAGTGAAGAGAGATCAGAACTGTTGGACAGAAGAACAGGGGTGACTTTAAAGAATAAACTGTACTTATTGGATAAACCAAAAATTCTAAAAATTTTATTGTAAGAAGATATGTGAGTCTAGTTTCAGAGAAAATTAGCAGATCCTAATTTTGAGTTCTGTAGCTCAAGATAAAAATAATTTAGTGACTATGACTCAAGTAGACAGCTTTGAATGAACTATAAATAATAGTTGAATTATAGAGAATGTTGCATATGAACATGAAATGTATTAAATTGATAATTAAATTTATTTATTTAGATCCAGAAAATTCAAATACTAAGCTAGATCAAGGAAAAGAAAAAGTTCGGGATCAGTAGATTTGTGTATACGAACAAGTATCGAGGTAA
The DNA here is from genome assembly GCF_007990345.1 of Gossypium hirsutum. Classification (NCBI taxonomy): domain Eukaryota; kingdom Viridiplantae; phylum Streptophyta; class Magnoliopsida; order Malvales; family Malvaceae; genus Gossypium; species Gossypium hirsutum. The sequence continues at coordinate 5,314,219 of NC_053425.1, forward strand.
GTTCGTGTAACTTGAATTATATTTTTAAATGCTTGAAATGTATGTTATTGATGTGAATATGATTTGAATGTTCATTGTATGAAAATTGATGAAACATTGATATATTTGATAAAAAGGGGAAGAAATCCTGGTTGAATGAAAGGAAATTTTGATGGATCTCTGAAAAGAAATTGACGGTAAAAAGGATCTAGCCCGGACGGGTGATCCTATCCTGATATAGCCCTCCCGAAGAATACGTGTAAAATGGATTTAGCCCGGATGGGTAATCCGAATCAAGGTCTGAATTTAGCCTGGACTGGTAATTCAGATCCAAGCTCATTAGAGTAATTGTCGTTGCAGGGGATTTCACCTGGACTGGTAATCCTGACAATACTCTATGAGTTTATATTACAGGGGATTTAGCCTGGACTGGTAATCCCGCTGTAAGGATGAGGTTCGCGGGAGTGTACTCTCTAAAATGGAAATGTGCACACATGAATATGAATTGACGGACCCGGAAATTGTACACTAAAAGTGTACCTCTGAAAACCCATCTAAAATTTCAAGAAATTCAACAGGATAAATATGGAAAAATAATAAGGGAATGGAAATCATGGTATTGATGAGTTCATCAATTATGGTATATATATTATTGACACATAAAAATTATTGTACTAACTTGAATGTTGAGTTTGTGCATGTTAGGGTAATAATGCATTGAATTGATATATGAATGTTTATTGCATTGTATTGAAAATATTAGGTAAGTATAATTCTTGTTACATGAGCTTACTAAGCACAAAGTGCTTACCCTATTTCCTTTTTGCCTGTTTTGTTGTGTTAAAAGCTCGGAGGTCGGATTTGGTCGGTCACACTATCAACTTCAAGATTTCGGTATATCAAGAAACTTTATTTTGGAAATCAATGGCCTGTATAAGCTAATAAAGTAAATGTTAACGTGAAATGAATGTAAAGTTAGCCATTAGTATGGTTAGCAAACCTGGTTTTGGTATGTGATGATGTTATCTTATAAATATGCGTTAATCTATATGCGTTAATCTATCTTGAAAATATGTTGAATTGGATTGGTTGATGTGGATTGTTTTTGGTTTAAAATTGCAGGGAATGTTAGATATCTATAAAGGGGTTATATTGAGTTAAAAAAAAATTTAATTCGTAAACTCCGGTAATACCTCGTACCTTATTCTGGCAATGAATACGGGTAGGGGGTATTACATTTAACATGTCTAGTTCTAGTTAATGTAAGAATGTATATTATATACAGGATGGTAAGCAAATATGTTTAAAGTGAATGACAAGTTATTGCATGATTATAGATGCGTAAGTGCTCATTTATGCCACGTTTTATGTCTTTAAATATGAGTCTATGCATGTGTTCAAAAAGTTTTGAATTAAATGAAATTTTATGGCTCAGTTTTCGTCTATGTGTATGGTTAAGTCTGGTAATGCCTCGTACCCCTGTTCCGGCCTTGGATACGGGTAAAGGGTGTTGCAATAAGTTTATTTAATCACATAGTCATTCCATTATAATATTATTGTGACTGAGCTCGCTTAATTACATATCATCACGAAAGCTACTCAATAAATGCTTGTCCAATAACCTTTTCATAAATGTATTACCTACCCTCATAGGATATTTTTAATCTTTTTGGAATGAATTAGTTCTCCTAATATAATCATATTTTATCTTATGGTAATCATTATATCTTCCTTCATGAAAATTCAATTACTATAAAATAATAATCAAGTCGTTTATCACAAAGACAAACAACCCGTAACCACATTTACTTTTCATCTGTCATGTAATGTCAATTAGAGGATATCATTTACTCTTTAGTTGGACTATGAATTTCACTATTGTGAATGATGCTACATGTTGCAGATGTCATATATCCAACATACCAACTTTCGATTCCTTATCTATTTGAACTCAGTTTTTTACTTGAATCAAAATATACGAGCAACGCATATATAGTTCATCATCCACTCAAGATTAAAGTATGTTGCATTATGAATGTTGCATGTGAATAAATCCATAAATGGATCTAGAATCTATTCTACTTGGGTCATGTTTGATGTATTGTCAGCCCAATCAGCCATATCTATATCTCTATCTTTAAGGAATCATTCGCTTCGATACTCAAGATAAAACATCTCTCCAATTGGACTCAATAGATGACATATTAGTCTTTCAACCAATTTGCTCATTTTCAATTAGACTAAGGATATGTTTAGGTTCATATACTAAAATAAGTTGTCTTTCTGTATTATGATCCGACACGTAATATTGTTTAGTATTAATTAAATCTTAGATAATTGATGAGCCGATTTTTACTTCCATTTTGCTCTGTGTGCAAAAACATTAAAGACAATATATAAAGGGCGTAAATGTAATTAATGGATAATTTATTAAATCAATTTATTCAAAAAATACAAATATACTTAATTGAAAATATTACACCAAGGTCATTAGATCCCAACAGGTTGTACCATGAATTGGTCTAGGTATTGATCCAAAACAAGGGTTTGAATTGATTAACTCATGAACCGACATGAAATATTGAACCAAACTAAAAAATTGATTGAGTTGATAGTTGAACTGATTTTCTTTTTCCTTTCTTATATTTTTTAAATAATTAACCAAAAACTAGTGATTTCACCATTTAATACAATTATGAAAACCTGAGCAAATATCAAAATTTAAAAAGGGATATTCGTGAAAATGCAAACAACTTTTTTTTTTCTAAATACATACAAGCCTGTATATATACATAACATATATAGAAATAACATACACTGAGGGCACTGTAGATGTTTGGCCCTCAATGTTTGACACTTAACTTTTTTCTTCCTTTTTATGATTTGGCCCTCCATGTTTGACATTTAGTACTTGGGATAATATCATATTTAGTCCCTGTATGTTATTATATCTTTAATATGGTACACAATTTGAAAATATCTATTTTGGTACTTAAAATTTTTCTTTGTTTATCAATGTGCACTACAGCAAAACTAACTTTTAGCGGCGTTTTTTTAGACCTTTAGCGGCGCTTTTAAGTGCCACTAAAACTATTTGCTGCGTTTTTCCAAGCGCTGCTAAAAACGCCTCTGTTTCCGCCACCGCTAAAGTTTGCGGCGTTTATTTGAAAAAAACGCCGCTAAAGATCATGACCTTTAGCGACACTTTTCGCACAAACACAGCGACTCTTTTCCCACAAACGCCGCTAAAGGTCATGAAATTCAAAAAAGAAAATTATAAAATGTTATAAAAGTTGTGAAAAATATAAAAAATTTAAAATTCATTATCAAAATATTGAATGATATAAATATAAAAATTTTCTATTAAAATTTTAACTTTAAAACTAAATACAAAAATTAATGAATTTAAATTTAGAATTTAAAATAATAAATTAATAACACAATTAAAATCCAAAAGTTAGAACTCAAGTTATCTTAAATATTAAAATAAAAATAAAAATTTAGAATCAAAACTAAAATAAATAATAAAAACTAGATTAAATATAAAAATATCAATAAAATAAGACATTATAATGAAGTTACTTAAATGAAATAAGGAAATGCATTAGATTTGGCGACCTTTTCTCTCCACCCTTTCTGACGAGCTCTTATTTCCCAAATTGCTGTTAATTTCATTTGAGCCGATAGTGCTTCTTCAGCTTTCTCCCTTACTTCTTCGCACGTGTCCATACCCGAATTGCATTTGTCCGCTTCCTTTTGATATTGTGATGCTAACTTCTTAGCCTTGAGTAAAAAAAAAAATTATGTAAAAAATTATAACAATTAAGCATTAGTGACATACAATTAACGATTAAAATAAAATAAAACATATATGTAACAAATAAATAGTTGGTCAGAAAAAGTTGTAAAAAATGAAAAATGGCATTTGCAATCAATCTTAAAATTAGAGGTGATCTAAAAGGCATAGAAAATCAAATGTAAAATTTCTTTGTATTAAGTTACTTTGTCCCATTTTCCAATAAATACATCCATCCATGACAGAGAAACAGGAAACTGACCTGTAAAGGAAGCATTGCTCGGTCATGTATTAATTAAAGATAGAACCATAAAATTAGCTTAATTCTGCTGGGCAAAATTGCCAAAGATCAGATAATTAACATTTCCAAATACCCGATTGCCATCTTTAATAAAAATGGAAACTTGGAACTTTGCAGGGCAAGTAGCATAGAGAATGCTAATACAAAGCAACAAACATAATAGAAAGAAAGGCTAACAACAGCTTGCCATGCATGTAAGCATTCATAAAACAGGCATGAGTTTCAACTTTCAATAAATAGCTGCATAACTACCAAGCAAAACCCCATAGCCAAGGAAATGCATAAAAAAACATGACAACTGGGACAAGTGGCTTTGGCAAAAAAAGAAAAAAAGAAAATGCAAAACAAAGGAACTAATAGCATAACAAGGGACAAAGAATTGATTGACACTACTATCATCTAAAAATTCAAAATGAAAGACATAAATGTAGAAATTCGACATTAAAGGACATAAATGCCAATGTTAAAGAAACTGGACCACAGGTTAAACCAATTGGTTTGATTGTTTCTTATTTTTTTTTTTTATGTTTAAACATTAATTTAATGTAAAATAAATAGTTAATATAATTAATAGTTAACAATAATATGCATTTACCTTAATGGCACGGTCTTTAATTTAAGAAAAAAGGGAAAAAAAATAATTGGCTTTTTACCTGTTCAATAAATAATGGCATGGTCTGTTTCATATTTTGTATATACTATATGGTATTACAGTGTTCTAGCCTCTAAAACCCTCCACTATATAAACATAATAAGGACAAAAAAGAAAACGCAAGAAAAAGATAAAAACCTTTTGTAATGTAATTCCAGCAGCTTCTCTTCTCTTTCCCGTTGCTTTTTCAGCTCAACCTCTGCCCATTTTTGCTGCTGCTTCAGCAGCTAAGATTTGAGCTTCAATCTTTGCCTTTTCTGTGAAGGTTCAATCATCATCTATAAGATCTCATAGCAGTAGACATATTTAAATTAAACTAATAAAAACGACGAATTAAAACATTATAAATATTTATAATGAATCAATTTTTATTAAGTAAATATACCATAATTTCGTATCTCTTTATCAGCCTGATCAAGTTTGGCTTTTATAGCCGGATCTTCGTAGAAGCGATACCTAATAAAATGAAAAGAGTGGATCTGCTTAGGTGCAGGCCACTCATTGACCACATCCTTCGGAAAGTGGGGATCAAATGCACCATTCTCTTCTTCCTTATCTGGTTCCTCACTATGTGAATCAACTTCAATGGGGTTATTATAAACTGGATCCTTATCCAGTTTCCCATTTTCATGAAGAAATGATTTGTCTACTTCAGTCACTTTGTCAATAGACAATTGTGCCAGGTCTGAGTCAACAACCTCAACACCCATTAAACACAAATTTGAGCTACCTGAAAACATCCAAAAGCAAAGATTATGATACCATGTCATATAACAACAAATATAAATATAAAAATTATTTCATTCATAAAATAAAAATTTTAAAACCAGACACCTGATAGACATGTATAAAACAATATATATTAAAAATAAATAATTTTTAAAGAACAGTGTAGCCAATACAATTTGAAATGGTGCAATCTAAAGCCATTCCTTTAGCTAGTATTCTCATTAATCAGATCAAAAGAGTGAACAAACAGTAGAATTGCAAAAATAGATGTAAATATTCTAAATAAATGATCAACTATAACGGAAAAAACCAATAATCAGATAAAATCCAGATCAAAAACTAAATTATAAGTACATTAGCTCATGCTACAACAAAAGATCAAGCCTTTATCCATCAAGATAATTAACATGCAAAATCATATGAAACTAATAGAAAGAAAAAAAACCCAGAAATTTACAAACATGAGATAAAATGAAAAACAAAAAACCCTGAAACAAAAACATGAGAAATGAAAGAAAAACTATATGATTAACCTTTTAGAGAGATTATTAAGAGGTGAAAGACCCTTTTTGTGGAGTAAAAGGGTGTAAAGAAAATATAAAAGAGAGTTTGGAAATAAAGGAGAAATGGGGTCAAATCTCAGTTTTGTTTCTCTCCAATTTCAGTTCTTCTTCATCACTAGAAAGAGAAACGTACGAAAAGGAAGGAATTTCTGAAAGGGAAAGATTTTAGCTTTATATTAATGCTTGTCTTCTAGAGAGAGAAATTCAACATATTGAACTTTTTTAAGGTAATTCAAAAATAACAAATTGATTATGATTTTAAATACTGATTAGTATTTTTTTTAAATATAAAAAAAATATTTTATACAATGGAACTGGTTGGTCTTAAAAAATAAGGGCATAAATTTTCAGCAGCAGGATCAAGGTTCACAATATGTATTGACCGTCCAAGGGTTTCACAATGCTGGCACAGACTAAAGCAGTAGGTTGACTGGCTCCAAAAACACGGATACTCACTTTAGGACGCAATTATACATCATGATGTAAATAAAAACTCATTTACTAAGCAGACCAAAAACAAACGATGATTTTATTTCCCCATTCTACAAAAGACACTGGAAATACAGGGAAGATAGACCCCAACTCAAGCCTTAAACAGAATAATCGATAGGCTAGCACACATTTCCACTGCCTGCAGGACCAATAACCAGTTGTGCATATCCCATTACAGCGTTCCACACCAGTCAAATTGCTTTACTGACTCAGAATGAATAGATTGAATTGAAGATGCGCAAAGACGCCACAACCGCGACAGTAATATATACAGTACACCACACACCGACAGTAAACAACAAATTCAAGAAACTAGAATGGCCCATATACAATGGCAATAAAGATACTCAAACATCAACTAACCTGATTTGTCAATATCAAAGAACAAAAAAAACGGAATTAAATGTTATTTACATTATGCATAAAACAGGGAAAAATGCCATCCTCAGCTTTCAGTATGGATAGCAATGTTGATAAAACAACTTAAACATAAACTCAATAGAGGAAATAAGCAGATGAGAATGCTGTAGTGAGTACTTAAACACTGATCGATACAAATGAAACCCGCTTTATCCAGTTTTATTGTATGAATACTAAGCCAACAAATAATTATTTTAAAAAAACCCAAAAAAATGAAGTGTAAATTAACGTCATATTTGACAACCCATTATTAAGAAAGAAAAACAGAAACAAATTTGGACTAAATTTCTTCATATAGGAATTTTGATCATCCAAAGAACAGTAACATAATCTAAAGAAGCAAACATGCAAATAGTTTCTCATAAAAAGAACCCCAAATTAAAAAAAAAACGAAAAGGAGCTATTATTAGGATCAAAATCATTAGATTACATGACTATTCCAAATTCTCAATGCAACCAGAAAGAAGTTAACCAAGCAGCAAAGGAGACCCACCTATTCTGGCTGCCTTCCAAAAGAAACCATGAAACCTGTCAAACAAGCATATTACACCAAATTAGCTCCAATTCTCAACACTTCCTACCAATAATTTCTGATTCCAAAGTAGAAGCTATAAATACTAGAAACAAAAACGTTAATATAACCAGTTTAGATACCAAAAAGAAAAGACAAAGAGGGCCAAGATTAACTGGAGTTATGCAACTGTAATTAATCCCATCGTTAATTAATCCCATCGTTAACTGGAGCTATGGTATAACAAAGAGGGCCAGAGCAAGTAAAAGGAGAATGAAAGCAACTCTTTGATCAATGGCAGTACTATCGTTGGACGGAAGTGGTGCAAGCGATGAACCCATCTTCACTACTAGGCGTCACTAGCTCTTTCTTCTCAGCCGAACTCGACCAGATTTCCTAGAACTCCCCTTTCTACTACTACCTTCGACCTTTTTAGTCCATTCATCTTCACTCTCTTCTTCTTCCTCCTCCCCCGTCTTCTCTTCCTCTTCTTCTTTTTCTTCTTCCTCGTTCTCCTTCTCTTCAATATCTATTTGTTTCTCCAAAACCCTAACAGATCGATAGAAAAGAGTAGCTATGGTGGGTGAATTCAAATTTTGAGAGTAAAAGGAGAATTTGGGGATTTGGTTAATGAGCAGGTAAACAAATTGGATGAGCGGGATTTTGCTTTTTTTTTTATAAAAAATAATGGCTTTTGTGGCGTTTTTTAAAAAATGCCGGTAATTCTTTAGTTTTTTGCGGCGTTTCCACTAAAAACGCTACTATTGTTCAATTTTAATTTTTTTTTTATTTTTAACATATTTTTTTCTATTTTTTTCTTTCAAAATTTTTGTGTTGAGATTATCATTTTTTAGATTTTTTTAAATTTTGAATATTAAACTTTTTAACTGAAATATGGACTAAAATTTTTAAGTTTTTTATTCTTGATTTAATCATAGAGATTTTAAAAAATAAATACATTAATATATTTTTATATTGAATAAATATAAATATTTATGTATGCAATATATAAATATAAAATGATGTTATATCAATAATTGTGTTAATAATTTATAAGAACTAGATTAAATTAAAGTTCATATATACAATTGCACCCTGATCCCCATATTTATCCCTAAACACTGAAAACTAAACCCTAAATCATAAGTCTTAAACCATAAACTCTAAACTATGAATATAATTAACTCAATATTTTAAAATTAATACTCTTTTTTTATAATTATATAATAAAATATTTATCATATAAATTAAAAAATACTAATTAATTTAAACCCTAAATTTCTAATCCCTAAACCATAAATCCTAAAACATAAACCCTAAATCATGAACCCTTAACCCTTAACCTCTAACCTCTAACCCCTAACCCCTAACCCCTAACACCTAAACCTTAAACCCCAACCCTTAAACCACACTTAAACCATAATCCCCAAACCTTAAAATAGTAACTCATAAACATTAAACCATTAACCATATACCGTAAACTCTAAACTATAATGCTAATTAGTTCAATATTTTAAAATTAATACAATCTCTTTTACAATTATATAAGAAAATATTTAACATATAAATTAAAAAATAATTTGTCATATACCAAAAATAATTACGGGGTATTGACTGGAAGGCTGGTGGGAGGGGTGAATCTTGGGGATTTCAAATCGGGGAAAAATCGTTAGGGATTTGGGATGTCGAATTCAAGAATGGGTGATAATACTTTAGGGATTTAGGATGAGGAAAAAGGGGGAAATAGAAATGGGAAAAAATGGGGAAAATGATAGATGGGATTACGAGATATTGACAGGAAGGCTGGTGGGAGGGGTGAATCTTGGCGGTGGGAGTGTTTAGGGTTTTAGGGGATATAATTTAGTGTTTAGGGTTTTAAGGTTTAAGGGTTTACTCTTTTAAGGGTTATAGATTAGTGATTATGTTATTTTTTGGGTTTAAGATTTTAAGGGTTATATGACTTTTAGCGGGGTTTTACCAAAAGCGCCGCTAATGTTCTGGTTTTTAGCGGCGTTTTACCAAAAGCGCCGCTAATGCTCTGGTTTTTAGCGGCGTTTTACCAAAAGCGCCGCTATTTCTCTGTTTTTAGCGGCGTTTTAACAAAAAACACCGGTATTGCTTCATTTTTAGCGGCGTTTTTGGTAAAACGCCGCTATTGCTCTGTGTTTTACAATTTTTGCGGCGTTTTTTGATTAAACGCTGCTAAAAATGCCGCTAAAGCCCTATTTTCCTGTAGTGGTGGTACCTTATCAGGACATGTGGCCCAATTGTAGGGTGTCATGTGTCACTTTTTGTTAGAATTTTTTTATCTCGAAATAAAAGAGACATCAGATTAAATAATCCAAAAAATATTTTAACAATTTTTTTTAAATAAACAAACAGAGGATGAGAAAACAAATAGATTCATAAAGGATCTATAAAAGAAATCATAGCCACTAACATAAAATTTTTTTATCTATTTTGAAATTGATGTTCTTTTTTATTTAATATTACGATAATTGTATTTGTTCTAAGTTTTTTGTACAAAGATAGTACAATTTTTAATGGAATTTAGGTCAATTTTCAATTGATAAAAAATTTAAGTTCTACAAAATTTACTGCTACTTCAATTGTTGTTTAAAAAAAATTGTTGTTTCCTCAATCTCTAATGTAATCCCCATTAGTAAAATTTTCCCAAATCAAACACCAAAGTATCGAAGATGTGCTCAAAAAGATCTCAACCTTGAAATTAGATTTCATCTTTAATTAAATGTTGTTATTTGCTGCATTATCAGAAAAAAAAATATTTATTTTTAAATTATATATTTGCATCTCATCAATCTTAAATAAATAGTAAATTTAAATTTTATAATTAGCAAAAGAATTAAGTAATTAAATTGTGTGATAATTATTTTAAAAATAAATTTTAATATTGTTATATAAAATTTATATAAAAAAATTTGGAAAAACCCCGGCATAGCTGGGAGAGAATAATAGTATATAATTAAAAGGTGGTGCATGTAGAAAATTTCATAGATTTAATCAAATTCTTATAGTTGGATGCATATTTGCATGTAAAAAAACATGCATTGTAGCTTTCATTAGTTCATAAAACAAAGAAATGTTTGGTAATTGATTTGACCTTCTTTTTTTTTGTTTATTAAAAGTTTTGTGGTCCATATCAAGGTAGTTTGTAAAAGTCAACATTAAATCTATTCGATTGAATTAATTTTAAAGTTTTAATTATTTACAAATGAATTATTTAATTTATAATATATATAATTATGAGTTTGGAGATATTTCTAAATCAACAAAAATAATTATTAGTTAACAAGTTTGATGTAAACAAAGTTTTATTGCTAAATAGAACTCTAAACATAAATTAGATAGAAAAAGTTGTGATGATTACAATTATAAATTGATTTACATTTATTAGTTAAACATATGTGTCTCTTTTTTAAAATATTTTTTATATTTTACTAGAAGAAAATATTTGGTACACTGCAAGTAGAATTTTTAAATTGTCTTATCCAATTTTCATCTAACATGTGTGCTATACAAGACCGACATTTGAGGAAGCTGATACGAATGGGTGATAGACAAGATAGACTTTATTACTTCCGGCGCATGTAAGTGTTAAAGCGGCTTCGGTTGTAGGGTTATCTTTGGTGGAGTTATGACATAAGAGTTTGGGACATCATTTCAAAAAAGTAGTCAGATTATTATTATTATTATTATTATTATTATTATTATTATTATGTTAGTAGGTGTAGGGAACATTTAAATTAAAGCATGTGAAGTGTGTCATCGTGCTAAGCAACCTAGAGAGTCTTTTCTTTTAAGTAATAATAAAGCATAATGAATTTTTGAATTAATACATTGTTATTTCTAAGTTCTTTATAATCTATTATCTTCCTGTGGAGCAAGATATTTTTTTACATTAGTTGATGACCTTTCACGTGATGTACTGATATATTTATTGGTTGATAAAACAAAGTTTTTTGATTTTTTATGTCCTTTGTTGCCATGATTGAGTGCCAATTTTCCAAGAAAATCAAAATAGTACAAAGTGATAATGGTATTGGGTTTAATTGAATGAAGGACTATTTTTTGGCTAATGACATCTTATTCCAAACCTCTTGTGTTGGCACTCTTCAATAAAATGGACGAGTAGAGAGAAAACATCAACATATTTTAAATGTTGCTCGCGCTTGCATTTTCAAGGGAATTTGTCGTTATGTTTTGGGGAGAGTGTTTTTAGTTGTGGCACATATGATTAATAGAACTCCCTCTATTGTACTTTATAATAAAACTCCCTATGACATTTTGTTTGGTTCTCTACCCTCATATGATTATTTGCATGTTTTTAATTGTTTGTGTTTTCCTCTTAATCAACAAGCAAAAGGTGACAAATTTGCAAGTCAAAGTCGAAATGTGTATTTGTTGCGTATCCTTCTGGAAAAAAGGTTAGATGTTATATAATTTGGAGAGAAAGGTTTTTTTGGCATCTAGGGATGTTCGATTTTATGAAAATATTTTCCCATACTTGGATGTTGACATTGCTAATGTCGAACCTATACATAACTTGGATGAAAATACTTTTTTTTATGGATGGGGGTGAGGTGCCAGAAGGAGCGGAAGAGGTTAGTGGTGAGCTTCGTCCCTCTTCGTCGCCACAAACACAATCATCTCTTGTTTCAATAAGGATGTTTTGATAAATGTGGCTGCCCAGCTAAGTAATGGTTCGCAATATTTAACTTCTAGTTCGAATGCTTTTCTTGATTCCTCTATGGGTCGAGGTATGAGAACAAAAATCCCCTCATCCAAATTAAAGGATTTTGTGACACATACTGTGATTAAGAAAACTTTATCTCCCGTATCACCTGCTTCCTCTCCTTCATCAGGTACGCATTTTCGTATAGCACATTATGTTAATTGTGATAAATTTACTGTAAAACATAGAAATTTTCTTGCAACAGTAATTGCAGGGGTGGAGCCACAGTCTTTTAAGGAGGTTGTGAAAGATATCGGGTGGCGTAGTGCTATGAAAAAGGAGGTTCAAGCTTTGGAGGCTAATGACATATGGACTATAGAGTCTCTTCCTCCTAGAAAGGAAGCTCTGAGTAGCAAATGGGTGTATAAGATAAAATACAACTTTGACAGTACCATTGAGATATTGAAGGCTCATTTAGTTGTCTTCGGCAATCATTAGATTGAAGGAATCAATTATAATGAGACTTTGCTCTGGTGGAATAAATGGTGATTGTTTGAACCTTCTTGGCCATCACTGCATTAAAGAATTATGAGCTTCATCAAATGGATGTTCACAATGCCTTTCTGCATAGGGATCTTGATGAGGAGGTATATATGAAATTTTTACCTGGTTTTGACACTTTAGATCCTGGCACAGCTTGTAGGCTTCGAAAATCATTGTATGGTTTGAAGCAGACACCTCGTTGTTGGTTTGCCAAGCTCGTTACGACTCTAAAGGGGTATGGATTCCTACAATCTTACTTTGATTATTCCCTTTTTACATATACGAGGGGTATTGTATAGATAAATATGCTTGTGTATGTTGATTTGATCATTTCTGGTAACAATTCGACTGCATTAAAGTTTTTTTAAGGCTTATCTCAGTAATTGTTTTCATATGAAGGGTCTCGGAGTACTGAAGTATTTTTTGGGTATTGAGGTTGCTTTAGTGCTCAAGGTTTGTTTTTGTGTCAACATAAATATGTACTTGATATTATTTTTGAGACAGGATTATTGGGAGCCAAACTAGTTGGCTCTCTGATTGAATAAAACCACAAACTTGCACATGCTACAAAAGAATTGATTGCAGATCCTAAATCCTATCGACATTGATGGATCGCCTTATATATTTGGTTGTTACACATCCAGATTTATCATCCCTTGTGCATGTTTTATCTCAATTTATGCAACATCATAGTAGGAACATTGGGATGTGACAATTCTAATAGTTCGTTATTTAAAAAGTGCTCCAGGCCAAGGTATCTTCCTTTATGTAGATAGTTGGTTGTCTTTAAAAGGCTAATGTGACTCAAATTGGGTCGTGTGTCCCATCACTCGATGATCTCTAACTAGATGACTCATGTTTCTTAGGAAATCGCCTATCTTCTAGAAAACTAAAAAGCAACACATTGTCTCTCGATCCTTAACTAAAGTAGGGTATCGTTCTTTGGCCTCTGTTACTTGTGAATTGAAATGGTTAAAGGCTTTGCTACTTAGCTCCGGGATGCATCACCTTAAAGCTATTCCTTTGTTTTGTAATAGTCAATCTACTTTGGATATTGCTCGTAATCCCATTAATCACGAACATACAAAGCATATTGAGGTTGATTGTCATTGTAGCGATGTAAAAATTTTAGCTTGGTTGGTAATTGTGGTGATCTATTGAAAACTTGAAAACTGAGGTTTGATTTTAAAATAAACAAGGAGTTGCCACCAATCCTTTTTTTAGGTGTGATCGGACACCTATTAGATTTATGTTTTTAAAAACAAAAGAAGGCTGAGTTTGGGTCCACGTCAAAATCCAGAGGAAAAGTGGGGTTCGGGAGTCGGTTACGCGCAAGGAAGGTATTAGCACCCTCGCGACGCCCAAAATTGGTATCTCATAAACATGTATTGTCTGGATTTTCAAAAATACTAGTTTAATGTAATATTTAGTCATGATTCAATTGAAAAGACAAGAAACTTTAGTTTTTTTTTGGTTTTTTTAGAAGGATATACCGTTTAAACACGAGCCTAAAAATTCCATCCAACATAGCGATGAAACTTACGGCCTAATGTTAAATCGATACATTGCCTCACTTATTAAAAAACAAGAATAAGATATTCGAAATAATGCTAAGCAAATTGATGTGAAATAAAAATAAATAAAGGAACCAGAAATACATTGAAGCAAATAATAAGCATGACAGTAATATAAGAAAACAATAACAATACATGCAAGATTAAATGTAATAATAGTATCAAATACGAGAAAAAAATGAATATACATATATATAAAAAATTATATTAAGAGTATGTACGTAATATATTTTTGTACACACCTATATATAAGTAGTAATAATGTTAGAAATATACTATATATATTATTTGAACTATATATGAAATGATAAAAATATATAACTAGTAATGTTAAAGTATATACATAATAAATGTTGAAAGATGTATGTACATAGCGTATATAAGAAATATATATATACATAATATAATATGCAAAAAGATAACATAGTTATTCAAAACATATGCACGATAAAAATACAATATTAAAAAGTATAAATACATGAAAATGTGTATGTAATATAATATTGACATAATATATACATATTGGGAATAATGATATATATAAAAATCCTATTACGTAAATATACATAGGGATGAAAGATGTTTACATAATAATACTAAATATAGGTATTAATATATATACATAATATATTTAAAATGAACCTATACAATATACATATATAATAAAATACATGAATACTATGATATTTTAAAAGAACATATATAAATAATAAGAAAAATATTATAATAAGTACTAAAAATATCTATATATATATACATGTATAATAATGAATAATACGATATACAAAAATAATACTAATAAAAAGTATATATATACGTGTAATGAAATATATGTACTAATATTAATAATAAATATAAATAATATATACATAGTATGGTATGAAAAAAAAACATAGATATATAAAGCATAGTACTAAAATATACATATAATATATAAGAATATATATGTAATAAAGTATTAAAAATTTGTACATGATATATATAATAATATGATGTTAAGAATATACATATGAATATAATATTAAAAGTATGTATAAAAAAATTGTATATATATATAATATAGTATTAAAATATATGCATAATATATTAAAGAATAATAATGTTATAAACAACTAGTAATAATACTTCATAAATATATATACGTACTAAAAGTATACATAATAATAATATATACATACAAAGTACACAAATATTTAAAAATAATAATAGTAAACATAATATTAATATTAAATAAAATTAATATTACAAATTTAATTTGAGAGCAAAAATGACAAAAAGGACTAAATTCGAATTAAAAACAAAGTTTTGGGCGAATTTTAAAATAAAAGATAAATCAGAGGATCTATTTGAATGCGCTTGCAAATAGTGGGGGGGGCAAAAAAGCAATTTTCCCAAGCCTTTAAAACGCTGCGCTTGGTCAAGGACTAAATTGAGAAGCGCGACAAAGTTTAGGGTTCATAAATACATATAAACCTGATTTAAAACATCAAAAATACGGAAGGACCTATTGCGCAAATAACCCTAAGAGAAAAAACGCGCGAATCCTTGTCCGGAGCGGGTCGGATCGGGTCGGGTAAGGCTTAAACGACGTCGTTTTGGGGCTTAAGTGTAACCCTCAAAACGACGTCATTTTGGAGGGCTATAAATAGGCCCATTTTCAGGAAAAAAAATCATTTGAAGGGAGAAAAGAAAAAAAAAGAAGAAGAAATGAGAGGAAGAGAGAGAAGGGAGAGGGGAAAGGAGAGAGGGGGGCTGCCGGCTAGGGGGGGCCGGTCACCGGTCGACTGCCGGACTGTCGCCGGCGCCGGCCACCGCGGAAAAGGTAAAACTCAATTTTTTTTTGTTTTTATATTTTACTTGTTTATTTTATTATTTATTATATTTTTATATGTATGAGTAATAAGATAGATATTAAGACAAAATAGAAAAAAAGAAATAACCTTAGTTTTTTTAGCTTCCTATTCTTCGATCTTTGATATTTTCTTTTGCTTTGAACGTTGTTATTGAATCTAAATGCTCATTAGACTGCTACTTTGATTCTGTATTTGAAATGATTTTCTTATTTCTTTGTTTGAAATGTCCCACATTTACAAATGTTGTGTTTGGCTCTTTATAGCCATTATTACACTGTCTCGTTTTGATGTTTGTGTGTTCCCTTTGTTTTGCAGGGTATGGCCGGTGCTGAGGTGACCTTAGCGGTAGTGGCAGAGGGTTGGTGCGGCGCTGGTCAGATGGCAGAGGGTTTTCTGATTTGATTGGGGATGGGTTAGGTTAAAATTAGGTTTGTTTTGTATTGGGCTAGTGGGTAAGGGTTGGTTTAAGTGGGTTTGGGTAGTTAGTTGGGTTTGGGTAGTAAATGGGTTTGGGTTATAATGTAAATGGGCTGAGGTTTAAATGGGTTAATGGTTTTGTAAGGCTAGTGGGTAAGGTTGGGTCTTGGGTTTGACATGGGATTCGGGTGTGGGTTTTGGTTTATTAGGTAGATTTAGTTGATATGTTTTTGGGGTTTGGGTTGTAAAAGGGGTAAATGGGTAATTGTTGAATGGCCCAAAATTGGCCTATAACAGCTGCCCCTCTTTGCTCATTGTCGTGTAACGGGAATAGAGCAAAGACAAAATGAAAGGCCAATTTTGCCCCGTCTTGTCAAATTTTGACTTTTTTGGTGCTCTTCTTGTTCAGATAGTTTCCTTCCAGCCCATCTTGTAACTTTGGTTCAATCCATTGTATCTTCTGATATATGCCTTGTAGCTTCAATCTACTTCAATGTAGCTTCAAGAAAATGAGATTTGTGGCTTCGATCTGCTTCACTTGTAACTTCAGAAAGACAAGATCTATAGCTTCAAATCTGCTCTTCTATCGCTTCAGTGAAATAAGATTTGTAGCCTGGTCTTCTGCAACTTTAGAAAGATCTGATATCCTCGATCAGTTCCACTACAACTTTAGGAAATCAAGACTTGCAACTTTGAAAAGGCCTAATCTGGTGTCTTCCATCAGCTCCCATCTTTATGCTTTACTCGACATGTGATCCTCTCGCAATATGAGTTGGTCTTTTTGAAACTTAATTTGAAAAGTAGATTTTGAAAAAACCTCGTCATGTGACTCGAGGCTCAACTCACCTCTCGTAATATGAGTTGATTTTTGAAAAGTATAAATTAAAGAACAAAAATTGAACATACCTCAGCGTTCCCTGAGGCTCAACTCACCTCTCGCAATATGAGTTGATTTTTGACAAACAGAAATTGAAAAACAGATTTGAAAAACAAAAACTGAAAATTTCTCAACATGTGTGCCGAGGCTCAACTCACCTCTCGCAATATGAGTTGATTTTTGAAAAATGTAAATTGAAAAACAGAAATTGAAAATACCTCAGCGTGTCCTGAGGCTCAACTCACCTCTCGCAATATGAGTTGATTTTTAAAAAACATTAAAAATAATAGAAATTGAAATTACCTCAACGTGCCCTGAGGCTCAACTCACCTCTCGCAATATGAGTTGATTTTTTTGAAAAATATAAATTGAAAATACCTTTTTTGAAAAATATAAATTGAAAATACCCCAACATGTCATGAGGCTCAACTCACCTCTCACAATATGAGTTGATTTCTGAAAACAGATTAATCAACAGAATTTGAGAATACCTCAGCGTATCCTGAAGCTCAACTCACCTCTCGCAATATGAGTTGATTTTTTTGAAACGTAACTTAAAGAAAAAAATTGAACATACCTCAGCGTGTCTCGAGGCTCAACTCACTCTCGCAATATGAGTTGATTTTTGAAAACTGAATTAAAACAACAGGAATTGAAAATACCTCAGCATGCCCTAAGGCTCAACTCACCTCTCGCAATATGAGTTGATTTTTGAAAAACATAAATTAAAAGGCTCAACTCATCTCTCGCAATATGAGTTAATTTTTGAAAAACATAAATTGAAAACAGAATTTGGAAATACCTCGTCATGTGACTTGAGGCTCAACTCACCTCTCGCAATATGAGTTGATTTTTATTTATTTTTTATTTTAAAAGAATTTGAAAAAACTGAATTTGAAAATACCTCAGCGTGCCCCGAGGCTCAACTCACCTCTCGTAATATGAGTTAATTTTTTTGAAAACAGAAATAAAAACATCAAAATACCAAAAGATGTCATCTGGTGGAACTCAGGTGTCTTTTCCTTGATTCAGTATATCTATCATCACATCTTCTTGCTCTATTGGAGTACCTGTATATGTCATGTATGCTGTTATCATGATATACACATGTTGGTCTTAAATGTTTTCATGCCTACATGATTATGCTATGCGTCTTGGGCTTGTTTGTCGTATGTCCTTTTTCGTCACGATTCATCATGATGATCTGTATTCATGACTTCAGCTCTTGACTTTCTCTTTAGGCTTTGTACCCGTCTCTAAATTTCGCGAGTAATTTGTGTTCTTCAGATATCACACTCTTGCCCCTGGTTGAACTTTGTCCTTGCTTTGAAGCTCTTGTATTTGTCAAATTTTCATCCAGGTAATGCTTAACATTTCTTTTGTTTAGAGTATGTCATTTCACTATTTATCATGTAAATAAACACATAATGAGATGCATGAAAATGGTTAGGTAGGGGCAAAAAGGCTACCTCATATTTATTTATTTCAAATGTAGCAAACAAAGAAAGTTAATCAATGGTAGTAAAAAGTGTCATAAAGAGAAAAGGGATCGCATTCAACGGATACAAATGCTCTAGATATTCAACACATGAGCTCTTCCATGTTCCTTCATCTAGAATCTTTTCGAGTATGGCTTCTTGCATGGAAGATTTCGAGCTTTCATAAATGCTTCAAATATTGTAGTCTCGCTGTTTGACCCACCGTTCGAAATGCCTTGTTCTTTAAGCCCTGGTTTGCTTCATTAGAATGCCCTTTCGGGTTTTCATCCTAATATTTTGTGTTAATCAAGACGCCCTTTTCGGGTTTTTACCTTGATCCCTTTTTTTTTTCTTATTTTTTTTAAGATGCCCTTTTCGGGTTTTCATCTTGATTTGCTTTTTTTAAGCATAATATTTCTTCACAGCATCTGAGTTCATTGGATTCGGTAACTCTTTCCCATCCATTTCTGTGAGAATCAAAGCTCCACCTGAGAACGCTTTCTTTACGACGTATGGACCTTCCCAATTTGGTGTCTATTTTCCTCGGAAGTCTTTTTGTATTGGGAGAATCTTTCTCAGCACGAGTTCTCCTTCGTGGAATTCTCTTGGTCGTACTTTCTTGTCATGGGCTATGATCATTCTCTTCTGGTACATCTGTCCATGGCAGATTGCCTTCAGACGTTTTTCTTCAATAAGGTTTAACTAGTCATATCGAGCTCGAACCCATTCTGCTTCTTCTAGTTTTGATTCCATTAGGACTCGTAGAGAGGGGATATCAACTTTGATGGGTAGTACAGCTTCCATTCCATAGACCAGAGAGAAAGGAGTTGCTCCCGTAGATGTCCGCACAGATGTGCGATATGCGTACAAAGCAAATGGTAGCTTTTCGTGCCAGTCTTTATATGTCTCAGTCATTTTCCCAATAATCTTCTTGATATTCTTATTGGCTGCTTCAACAGCTCCGTTCATTTTCGGGCGATAGGGTGATGAGTTATGATGCTTTATTTGAAATTGTTCACATACTCCCTTCATCATCTTATTGTTCAGATTCATGGCCTTATCTGAAATGATTCTTTCAGGCAAACCATATCGACAAATGATTTCCTTTTTCAAAAATCTACAAACTACAGTCTTTGTCACATTGGCAAACGAAGCAGCTTCTATCCATTTTGTGAAGTAATCAATGACCACAAAAATGAACCGGTGTCCATTAGAAGCTTTTGGAGAGATTGGCCCTATAACATCTATACCCCACATAGAAAAAGGCCACGGAGAAGTCATGATATGAAGGGGCGAAGGGGCTACATGAATTTTATCATCATAAATTTGATATTTGTGGCATTTCCGTACAAAACTAATGCAGTCACTTTCCATCGTCAGCCAGTAATAACCGAGTCTCATAATCTTCCTGGCCATAGTGAAACCATTAGCGTGTGTCCCACAAATTCCTTCATGGACATCTTCAAGTATTTTTCTGGCTTTAACAGCATCCACGCATCTCAAGAGCACCTGATCTTTTCCTCTTTTGTACAAGATGTCCCCATCAAGAACAAATCCCGCTGCCATTCTTCTGATTGTTCTTCTGTCATTCTCATTTGCTTGCTCGGGATACCTTTGATTCTTGATGTATTCTAAGATATCATGGAACCATGGCTGCCTATCTGGCTCTTTCTCAATGCTGAAACAATGTGCAGGGACTTCATATATGCTCATTTGAAGAGGCATTATTTCTGTTTCTCTGTTTGCTTTAAACATTGAAGCCAAAGTGGCCAGGGCATCAGCTAACTGGTTTTCTTCTCGTGGGAAGTAATTAAAAGTTATTTCTTTGAATTCTTTAATCAACCCTGCCATGAGATCACTGTATTTGACTAATTCTGAATCCCTCACTTCCCAATCTCCACGGATCTGATAAATCACCAATGCTGAGTCTCCGTATACCTCTAAAATTTGGATGTTTCGTTCAATTGCTACGCGAAGTCCCATGATACAGGCCTCATATTCCGCTATGTTATTGGTACAGAAAAAATTCAGCCTGGCAGTGAACGGATAATGGTTCCCTTCTGGTGATACTAAGACTGCTCCAATCCCATGCCCCAATGCATTCGATGCACCATCAAATCTCATCTTCCATGACTTTTTCTTTTGATGACTCACATTCTTTTTCTGTAATGCACATCAAGTCTTCATCCGGGAAATCAAATATCAATGGCTCGTATTCCTCCATCGTTCGAGTTGCTAAGAAATCAGCTATTGCACTTCCTTTTATCGACTTTTGGCTCACATAGACGATGTCATATTCTGATAGTAAGATCTGTCATCATGCCATTCTTCCTAAGAGTGCGGGTGATTCCATCATGTACTTTATTAGGTCCAACTTTGAAATTAGCCATGTCGTGTGATACAGCATATATTGCTTGAGTCTTTGAGCTACCCAAACCAGAGCGCAACAGTATTTCTCAATGGACGAATACTTTACCTCGTGTTCATTGAACTTTTTGCTGAGGTAGTAGATCACTTTTTATTTCTTTCCTGACTCGACGTGTTGCCCCAGTACGCAACCCATTGAATTCTCGAACACAGTCAAATACAATATCAATGGTCTTCCCGGCATTGTGGTACTAGCACTGGAGGATTAGACAAATACTGTTTTATCTTGTCAAAAGCCACTTGACACTCCTCGTTCCATTCTCTGGGATTATGTTTTCGAAGGAGTCGAAAGATTGGGTCACACTGGTTAGTGAGTTGAGCAATGAACCGAGCGATGTAGTTCAACCTTCCTAAAAATCCTCTGACTTCTTTTTGCGTGCACGGAGGTGGTAACTCTTGAATGGCTTTTATTTTATCTGGATCAACCTCGATACCTCTTTCACTGACAATGAAGCCTAGCAACTTTCCTGAGGTAACTCCAAACGTACATTTGGCCGGATTGAGCTTTAGCTGAAACTTTCTCAGTCTGTCGAACAACTTCTTCAGGTTCACTACATGCTCTTCTTCCCCTCGGGACTTAGCAATCATATCGTCGACGTAGACTTCTATTTCTTTATGCATCATGTCATGGAATAATGTTACCATAGCCCTCTGATACGTTGCCCCAGCATTCTTTAATCCGAACGGCATCACCTTGTAGCAGAATGTTCCCCATATTGTTATGAAAGTAGTTTTCTCCATATTTTCAGGAGCCATCTTGATCTGATTGTACCCCAAGAATCCATCCATGAAAGAAAACAATGAATGCTTTGATGTGTTATCCACCAACGTATCAATGTGTGGTAAGGGAAAATTATCTTTGGAACTTGCTCGATTCAAGTCACGATAATTCACGCACATTCGTACTTTGCCGTCTTTCTTTAGTACCGGGACTATGTTAGCCACCCACTCTGGATATTTGGAGGCTTGTAGGAAGCCAGCATCAAATTACTTCTTGACTTCCTCTTTTATTTTCAATAACATCTCAGGTCTCATTCGTCTTAGCTTTTGTTGAATGGGTTTGCATTCTGGCTTTAATGGGAGCTTATGGACTACTACATCTTCATCCAATCCTGGCATATCTTGATATGACCATGCGAATACATCTTTGTACTCGAGGAGCAAAGCAATCAAATTATGCCTGGTGCTCCCTGAAATGGAGGTCCCAATCTTCACCTCTTTCTTCTTTTCTTCTGTTCCCAAATTTATTGTTTCAACAGATTCTTGATGAGGCAAAATCTGTTTATCCTCTTGCTCTACCATTCTTAGCAAGTCAGGGGAAGAGACATAGTCTTCGACATTTTCTTCAACTTCGAATTCTCCTAAAAAAATAGCCTTCTGAAAATCGATTTCAGGACTTGTAACGGGTTTGTTCATGCTGTTGATATCCGAGCACCTGAAAGTTAAATGGAAAAGGAAACTATAGAGGGGCATCCCAGTATTGGAACCAACAAACGAAATGTTATGGCATGGTATGAGGCAAATGTACAAATAGGCTATGAAATGAGAAGATGGTTATGAAATTAGTGATAATGCAAAAGATCGTGACAATATGCATCTTCATTGATATCCGTTTAAATGATAAAGAGCGAATGCAAACTCTTACAAAAGAATTCTATTATATCTAAGGACACAATAGAGGGTTAATGTTTGAGCATTACTCTGAAGACTTATAAACTACAAGAAGGTCCTCGACAGTCCAATTGTTCAACATGAAACCAGGAGGACAAGGGCGTATCGTTGAAACATCTTTAATAGCCTCACTTCCTTTGTCAATGACATTTATACTGACATTCTGAAGACCCCTTTCAATTAATAACAGTGTGCTTTGTATGTTATCCTGTCTGGGGTATATCATCCCTGCAGATGTAAATGTTTTTGACAAAGGAGGGTACGTTATGGGCTCCCATTCTACTTCTCGGCCCAAAGTTCTCGCAATCCTTCTCTCCTAATCCTTCTTCCACTGTTTTCTTTTTTGATGTATATCTGGCTAGAACCCCAAACCGTATCAGGCCTTGTAGTGTACTGGCTTTAGAGCCTTGACTATTCCTTACTGGTACCTTCCTAAACCTTTCCTTGCTCGAGCCCCCTTCCTACAGTCAGTTTGACACCCATCCTAGTATTTCTTGACAGTTTTGGCTGGGGAATTCTGTTTCCCTCAACGACGAATGTGGCATTGACAAATTCAAGAGATCGGAAGGAACATTCCATAGCATCTTTACTCACTTCAATGTATGGTGCGTCGGCAGAAATAGATGCTACAATGTCTTCTTCTCCCTCGACAGTGACCAAACAGCCATCCATGATAAATTTTACCTTTTGATGGAGGGATGATGGGATTGCTCCAGCAGAATGGATCCAAGGTCTTCCCAAGAGACAATTGTATGATGGTGTAATGTCCATGACTTGAAACTTAATATCGTATATGTAGAGACCCACTTCTAAAGGGATCTCGATTTTTCCCATGACTTCTCGTCTTGTTCCATCGAATGCCCTTACTGTAGAATGGCAGGGCCTCAGATAGGATAAATTCATCGGTATCCTAGAAAGTGTGGCCAGAGGCATGACGTTGAGTGTCGATCCATTGTCGATGAGCATGTTTGGTATTATATAGCCCTTACAACGGGTTGTGATATACAATGCCTTCACTGAACCTCTACCATTGGGCGGTATTTCATCATCACTAAAAGAAATAAAATTATCTGCATTCAAGTTATTCACCCACCTATCCAGTTTTTCAACGGATATATTGTTTGCCATATAAGCTTGATTTAACACTTTCAGCAGAGCGTTCCGGTGTGGTTCTGAATTCAACAGTAGAGATAATACCGAGGTTCGCGCTGGCTGCTTACTCAATTGTTCTACCACGTTGTACTCACTATGCTTGATAAATTTTAAGAATTCTTGTGCTTCCTCCTCGTCCACAGGCTTTTTAGCTTCTTGTTCAGGCACAGTTTCATGCTCATCTTCGGTCATATGCATTGGTGCTTTTCCTTTCTGTTTCAAGTCACTATTCTTCTTTGCCGGCTCGATCTCTTTAGAATAACATCTTCCACTACGAGTGAAATGACTTACTTCCCCAACACTTCCAGTCATGGCCTTGGGTTTTTCATCTTTCGGTGTGACGATATTGACGTCGTATTTCCATGGTACTGCTTTATTGTCCTTGTAGAGGAAAGGAGATGGCACCTCGATTATCAATTTTGGTTTCACTGGCTCCTTCTTCGTGTCATAATAAATTATTAACGGTCGGTCGGTGCTATACGAAAAACCTGACGATTGATGGTCAGAGGCGCATATTTCTCCTCCATCGGCCTCTTCGCCTTTATAAAAGATCCCAATCTCTTTATTATCCATCATGTTTTGAAGTACCCTTTTAAATTCCTCACTTGACTGAATGTATTGCCCTATAATTCCATGGAAATCGCAAAAACCTTGACTTCCTTCTCTGAAATTTCTGTCGGGGTGACAGAGCAGCCCCTTTTCAACTAGTACCTCCTAGATTTTCTGCAGAGGTGTTCTTATTTCAGAAACCCATCTTCTACTTTTCTGTTTGTCCTCCTCTTCCACTGTGCTCACATTTCCTTCGGTATGGTTTGGGAATGGGTTCCCGAACATACCACCAGTACCATCAAATCGCAGAATACTCGCGTCGATGAGTCCTTGAACTCTCCTTTTGAAGGCCAGGCAGTTTTCCGTAGAGTGCCCCTGGTTCCCGGCATGGTATGCACAACTAGAATTTGGATCGTACCATTTCGGGTATGAAGGTTTTAGGGGTGTCATGTAGTGGGGAGATATTAATTACTTCTCCAGGAGTTTTGGGTACAGTTCCCCATATGACACAGGAATAGGGGTGAATTGTGGTCTTTCGGGATTGGGTCTTGTTGGTCTTGGTTTATTTCTAGGTTGGTTTTGAGCGGGTAGAGTGTTTTGTGGGAATGTAGTGACGGGCCTTTGGTTGTTTATGGCGTATACAGGGTAGGAAGGAGGTGGTGCTTGGTAATAAAGGGTCTGAGGAGGATAATAGAAATTCGGAGGAGGATAATTTCAAGGTCGGGGTTGGTTTGGAAATGGATTAGGGGTATAACGACTTCTCATTCCCACCATATGGGCTTCTGGTTCTTTCTTCTTTGTGGGCGCTGCCCTTTTTGAACTTTCTGAACCTTCCATCCTCCCACTTTTGATGGCATTCTCAATAAGTTCTCCGGATATTACGATATCCGAAAAATATTTCGTAGCACTTCCCACCAACTTGTCATAGAATGGTGCTTTCAGAGTATTGATGAAAAGGACTGTTATCTCAATCTTAGTCAGTGGAGGCTCCACTTGGGTCGAGATATCTCTCCACCTTTGCGCATATTGTCTAAAGGTTTCTGCTGGTTTCTTTTCCATTATTTGTAGGGTCATTCGATCAGGCACCATATTCGATACATGCTTGTACAACTCACAAAAGGCTGACGCCAAGTCCTTCTAGGATCGGATCTTTTCCCTACTAAACTGGTTGTACCACCGAAGAGCCGATCCTACTAGACTATCCTGAAAACAATATATGAGTAGCTTATCTTCGTTCACATAACCAGACATTTTTCGGCAAAACATGACAAGATGTACTTTTGGACACCTTGTCTCATCGTACTTTTCGAAATCTGGTACTTTAAATTTCGGAGGCAGAACCAGATCAGGCACCAAACTGAGCTCTTTGGCACTCAGTACAGAGAAGGCTTCAGTACCCTCTATTGCTTTGAGTCTTTCCTCTAAGCTTCTATACTTATCTTGAGCCTCGTGATCACCGGTTTTCAACTTGGCTATTTCTGCTGGATCGCCCAAATCTGGAACGAGTGGATCAGCAGGACTAGCCCCCAGGTTTGAAACGAATATTTCCTACCCCAGATTAGCAGGTGGTACAAGTCGCTGCTCCAAGCCTGTAGGTTCTCCTTGAGGGCGTTCTCTTTACATTACATGTGCGTAAGATGGAGTGAATCCAGGGGGATAGAGCGGATCTTGACTGTGATTAACTCTTGACTGAGGTTTCTCGACATCAGGGCCCTGCATGGGTCCCTTTCCCTTAACTAAAGCTGACATCATTTCCATCATCTTGGCCATTTGATCCTTCTGTTCGAGTGATTCTTCTCGAGATCTCACTATTAAATCTCTTGTCTCTTGTTGTGACTTGGCCAACTGCTCTTGTAATTCCCTTTGGACTCTTTCCATTCTTTCGATTCTTTCATTGAATTCAGCCTCCATTGCCCTAGCTTGTCAACGCGTTCTATACGAATGACGCGGTTTCAATCTCGTGGTATTACAACTGCGAATTTATGTTTTAACCTCAGCGAACGATTATGGGATATGCAATGAATGAATGAATGAGTGCATAAATGAATGTCAATCATGAAAGAAATGCAAGAAATGGGTGTTGATTTCAAGATAGCCCCTATTTAGGCATTTCATTCATCAAAAGAGTTCATTACAAAATATTTTTCCATTTTCGATTCAACCATTACACAAACTTCCTAGCTATATCACCGTATTTCTTTATTCGCACTAAGAATTTTGATATGTTTGATCTTCGACTTGGAGGGAATTGGCAAATGAGAATTTCAGCTTCTTCTGATAATTGTACCACGTGTATGGCTACCCTACAAACTTTATTGATCAAATAGCTAAGTTGCATTTCCTTTTCTTGGAGGCCCTCTTCGTAAGCACGAACGTCTCTATCATACTGACTATCTTTTTCTTCCAAAGTCTTAAAGAGAGTATCTAGTTGTTGTTGACGATCTTGCAGCATATCTTCTAACTCTCGTATCCTTTCTTTTAGTTCTTGACGTTTAGATCGACTAGTCATTACCTCGGCAGACACAGCTTCATATTCGGTGTTCTTCTTCTTCAGTTCTATCATAGCCCGCACAGCCTTTTCTTCCTCTTTCTTCGCTTTTCCTTTCCAAAATTCCATCCCGCCTTTAATGTTGCTTATTTCTTCCTTCCATTCTGCCGACGACTTGCCCAGCCCACTATTCTTTATTGTGCTTCTTAACTTCTTATTTTCCAGATGAAGATATCTTAAGTCATTTCTTACGACTTCAGCCTCTTTTTGCACTTTCTCGGTTCTGGATCTTTCAATCTGAACGCCAATCTTCAATTGGTAGTTTTCCTCTTGAAGAGCACTAAGGTCCCGAGACATCTTGGCCTTTTCTCGTTCAAATTCTTGTCTTGCCATTTCTAGCTCAGACGGCATTTCCTCCGAGAAAGGATTCTGGACGGTGTAGTTCATTGACGAGATTTGCTGACTATTCACCCGTTGCTTCCTTCAAATGTCGTAATCTTGGGTGAGGGTATCAGCATATAGAGCCAATTCCATCAGATGAATTTTCTGCCAAGACTTTGCAGTGTCTCGGACCCTCTTCATATACCCTTCTCTCGCAAAAACGAACTCGGACTGTGCTAATCCTCCAGTGGCGGGTATGAATTGTCGCGAAGAAAATTGTCTTTGGACTAATATCGGGGCATATCCAACTCCTCCCCATAACCCAAGTAGTGGTACCCAATCTTGATTTCCAACCTTGTATAATAGAACCGAAGGGCGGATCCACGGTGCTCTTCACGTTATATCCTCGGCGCGAAGGTTCTGAAAAACTAAGACCCAATGCTGTTCAGTGACTTCCTTTGGCCATTCTTTCTTGAGATAAGCTTCCAACGGGGCAAATGTTTTTAAAAACATATGGAACGGTGTGCGCTCTACTTTCCAGAAGTGACTCAAAATCCAGACATTTAGTAACTGTGCGCATCCGATAAAGCGCCTTTTTCCCCATTTTCCTACAATTGTTTAAGGATCTGAAGGTCTCAGCTAGGATAGTCGGGACAGGGTTGATTCCTTGTTTTAATTTTTCGAAAAAATCCACCACCGCAACTTCTATGTGTCCAAGGACTTTCGGGAAGATGACCAAATCGTAAATGGCCAAAGCGAACAGATTCACTATTTTCAACATGTCAGGATGGTTCAGAACCAATTCTCGTAGGGAAGACCATGGAATGCAAATGGTTTCATTCTTCTTCTTTATCTGTTTTTCAGCCCATGCGTTAGTCATGTCTGTCAATCTCACTAACTTTTTCTTGAAGGTCATCGGCTTAGGCTCTTTCACGTATACTTTATAGAATTGCGCATTTTTAACACGAAGCAAAGAAACGTACTCCTCTATAGTCGGAGTCATATCCTCTTGATTGAAGGTAAAACATGCATAAGTCGGATCCCAAAATCTGACCATGGCTTGGATCAATCGTTCGTCTATGTTGACATCAATCAAATTGGCTATGTCTCCATATCTCTCGGTTAAGATACCCCTAGTGTCCGAATCCCACTGATTCCAAACCCGAACCAAATCTTCAAGGTTATTCTGGCGAACATTCACGGTTACGTGCTCGGGCAGATTAGCAATACATCCCTCTACTAGACTATCCCCTTTTTCTTTCTGAGTTTTTAGAGACCAGTCTCGAACCACGGTATTCTTCTCGGTTGTTTGTATAATTAACTCTTCCATTAGAAACCCGTTTTTTGGCAACCAAATCTCTAGTCAACACCTTCCTAATATGATGCCTATAATGCATGATGTAAAATAAGAATGAAAACAAACAAACTTGGTTAGTAACCACAACAATTATACATTGTGAAACAAATTAAGCTACCCGATTCAGTTCTTTTGCATAAACAGTGTAAATGTAAATAAAATGAAAGACAAGAGGCGTTTCTCCCGTGTACTTTTTTGGTGACCATTAACGGACGGAGGTTCGGCACGGCTCTAATTAGGTGGCTCATCTAGTTCACTATATGCGGTTTCAGTTCTAGATAGGTACTCAAATCATCCGTACTGTCATCTACTAAGATTAGTACGAAGCCTCGGTCGTAGCTCATCACAGGCTCACAAGTTCAATTCGAGGGATTACATTTACTTATGCCTATGCGGAGGGACAAGTTAACTCACGAAAGCATAAGTCATATGTAACCCGAAAGTATTCACTAGCTTGTGCGGAGGGACGAGTTAACTCACAAAGGCATAGCGTTTACTTTCACTTAAACGGACGGAGCCCTGGTATAGAGCTCATGTTATGCAAGAATGCACGTGCACGGTGTGTGGGGAGAAACTCACAAACTTTTACGTTTTATTAAAAACTAAACCAAAACTAAAACCATGAGAATTTAAAGCTTTAAAACAACCGGACAAAACAAGTTAGAAGAATATATACAACACGATGCAAATGCATGATTTTTCAAAAACACAATTTTAGGATCACGACTAAATATTAATTTGACCAAGGAATTTTGAAAATTTTGACAACACGCGTTTAATTCAACTCGACTCTCAAAGTCTTGTCCCCAGCGGAGTCGCCAGTTGTAGCGACGTAAAAATTTTAGCTTGGTCGCTAATTGTGGCGATCTATTGAAAACTTGAAAACTGAGGTTTGATTTTAAAATAAACAATGAGTCGCCACCGATCCTTTTTTTAGGTGTGATCGGACACCTATTAGATTTATGTTTTTAAAAACAAAAGAAGGCTGAGTTTGGGTCCACGTCAAAATCCAGAGGAAAAGTGGGGTTCGGGAGTCGGTTACGCGCGAGGAAGGTATTAGCACCCTCACGACGCCCAAAATTGGTATCTCATAAACATGTATTGTCTGGATTTTTAAAAATACGAGTTCAATGTAATATTTAGTCAAGATTCAATTGAAAATACAAGAAACTTTAGTTTTTTTCGGTTTTTTGAGAAGGATATACCGTTTAAACACAAGCCTAAAAATTCCATCCAATAGCGATGAAACTTACGGCCTAATGTTAAATCGATACATTGCCTCACTTATTAAAAAACAAGAATAAGATTTTCGAAATAATACTAAGCAAATTGATGTGAAATAAAAATAAATAAAGGAACCAGAAATACATTGAAGCAAATAATGAGTATGACAGTAACATAAGAAAACAATAACAATACATGCAAGATTAAATATAATAATAGTATCAAATACCAGAAAACAATGAATATACATATATATAAAAAATGATATTAAGAGTATGTACGTAATATATTTTTGTACACACCTATATATAAGTAGTAATAATGTTAGAAATATACTATATATATTATTTGAACTATATATGAAATGATAAAAATATATAACTAGTAATGTTAAAGTATATACATAATAAATGTTGAAAGATGTATGTACATAGCGTATATAAGAAATATATATATACATAATATAATATGCAAGAAGATAACATATTTATTCAAAACATATGCACGATAAAAATACAATATTAAAAAGTATATATACATGAAAATGTGTATGTAATATAATATTGACATAATAGATACACATTGAGAATAATGATATATATATAAAAATCCTATTACGTAAATATACATAGGGATGAAAGATGTTTACATAATAATACTAAATATAAGTATTAATATATATATACATAATATATTTAAAATGAACATATACAATATACATATATAATAAAATACATGAATACTATGATATTTTAAAAGAACATATATAAATAATAAGAAAAATATTATAATAAGTACTAAAAAATATCTATATATATACATGTATAATAATGAATAATACGATATACAAAAATAATACTAATAAAAAGTATATATATACGTGTAATGAAATATATGTACTAATATTAATAATAAATATAAATAATATATACATAGTATGGTATGAAAAAAAAACATAGATATATAAAGCATAGTACTAAAATATACATATAATATATAAGAATATATATGTAATAAAGTATTAAAATTTTGTACATGATATATATAATAATATGATGTTAAGAATATACATATGAATATAATATTAAAAGTATGTATAAAAAAAATTGTATATATATAATTTAGTATTAAAATATATGCATAATATATTAAAGAATAATAATGTTATAAATAACTAGTAATAATACTTCATAAATATATATACGTACTAAAAGTATACATAATAATAATATATACATACAAAGTACACAAATATTTAAAAATAATAATAGTAAACATAATATTAATATTAAATAAAATTAATATTACAAATTTAATTTGAGACAAAAATGACAAAAAGGACTAAATTCGAATTAAAAACAAAGTTTTGGGCGAATTTTAAAATAAAAGATAAATCAGAGGATCTATTTGAATGCGTTTGCAAATAGTGGGGGGGCCAAAAAAGCAATTTTCCCAAGCCTTTAAAACGCTGCGCTTGGTCAAGGACTAAATTGAGAAGCGCGACAAAGTTCAGGGCCAATTCATAAATACATATAAACCTGATTTAAAACATCAAAAATGCGGAAGGACCTATTGCGCAAATAACCCCTAAGAGAAAAAACGCGCGGATCCTTGTCCGGAGCGGGTCGGATCGGGTCGGGTAAGGCTTAAACGACGTCGTTTTGGGGCTTAAGTGTAGCCTCCAAAACGACGTCGTTTTGGAAGACTATAAATAGACCTATTTTCAGAAAAAAAAATCATTTGAAGGGAGAAAAGAAAAAAAAAGAAGAAAAGAGAGGAAGAGAGAGGAGGGAAAGGGGAAAGGAGAGAGGGGGGTTGCCGGCCAGGGGGCCGGTCACCGGTCGACCGCCGGACCGTCGCCAACCAGGTAAAACTCAAATTTTTTTGTTTTTTTTTATATTTTACTTGTTTATTTTATTATTTATTATATTTTTATATGTATGAGTAATAAGATAGATATTAAGACAAAATAGAAAAAAAGAAATAACCTTAGTTTTTTTAGCTTCCTATTCTTCGATCTTTGATATTTTCTTTTGCTTTGAACGTTGTTATTGAATCTAAATGCTCATTGGACCGCTACTTTGATTCTGGATTTGAAATGATTTTATTATTTCTTTGTTTGAACTGTCTCACCTTTACAAATGTTGTGTTTGGCTCTTTATAGCCATTCTTACACTGTCTTGTTTTGCTGTTTGTGTGTTCCCTTTGTTTTGCAGGGTATGGCCGGTGCTGAGGTGACCTTGGCGGTGGTGGCAGAGGGTTGGTGCGGCGCTGGTCAGATGGCAGAGGGTTTTCTGATTTGATTGGGGATGGGTTAGGTTAAAATTAGGTTTGTTTTGTATTGGGCTAGTGGGTAAGGGTTGGTTTAAGTGGGTTTGGGTAGTTAGTTGGGTTTGGGTAGTAAATGGGTTTTGGGTTATAATGTAAATGGGCTGAGGTTTAAATGGGTTAATGGTTTTGTAAGGCTAGTGGGTAAGGTTGGGTCTTGGGTCTGACATGGGATTCGGGTGTGGGTTTTGGTTTATTAGGTAGATTTAGTTGAACTGTTTTTGGGGTTTGGGTTGTAAAAGGGGTAAATGGATAATTGTTGAATGGCCCAAAATTGGCCTATAACAGTCATTTTACTAGAAATGCAATTTATGAGGGTTTTATTTCTCCCTCATATGTCTCTAATACATATTAGCTAGCAGGTATATTTACAAAGGCTTTGGGAAAGAGACAATTTGATTATTGTCTTAGCAAGTTGGTCATTTACGATTTGCATGCTCCAACTTGAGGGAGGTATTACAGGAAGATTAGTATGCAATATTATGAGATAATTTATTTAAATGAATAGTTTTCTATATTATAAGAAGTGAATGGTGAATAGGAGTAAATTTCCTATTTTTATTCTAAGTGCGATATGACATGTATATATATTCTCTTATGTTGAATAATGATATTTTGTGATTTTCCCCTTCTATTGTCAATTTTAAATCATGTGATAATTATTTTAAAGAGTCTTTTATTTTGTCTTTTACATAAATGATTATTTTGATTTCTTGAATTATCTCAACTCTGCTTATTATTTTTCATTGTATTTTTTCTTTATTTTATCAAGAGTTTTAGCGAATTTATAGAACGAATGCGCTTGTTTCATGAAAAACAATTTGGTTATTGAAAAACGATTTAAAGATTCACGAAAAATAAATCATTTTTCATGTAAATTGATTTACCTTTTTACAAAATATAAATCATTTTTTGAAAAAAGAACTTTTATGAGTAATTTTATTTTTATATAAAAATTAATTTAAATCAAACCCAATATTACTATATTAATAATAGTTATTTCATTTTAATTTTTTAAAATATTAAAATCAAATATTATAATATTGAGAATTACTAAACATATATATTTAATAATGTAATCCTTCAAACTAAAAAAAAAATAATGTAGTCCTAAACTGAATCAACATGATTAATAAGTAAATGGAAAATTTTAATTAATCCATGTGCTACGAATTTGTTATGGATTTAATTGATTTACTTTAATTAAGATATTTTTTTTATTTTTTGAATTGGTCAATTTTAATGTTCATATTTCTTTAATTATGAAATTTCAACCTTATCCTAAACTAAAGCAGTTAATTTTGTTTGGTTAAATATCACTATTAGTCTTATACTATAGTTGTAGATTTTAGTTTACGTTCTCCAATTTGATCATCCTTAGTCTTATACTTTTGAATTTTAAAATTTCATTACTAACACAAAACACTGTCTTTTTTTAAAGCAATATATGAAATAACAAATTGATATTGCATTGCATTATACTTGTGATAATATGTTTGTCATATAAGATCTTGGGAATAGTAAAATTTATTGAATTTAGCATATATCATTTGATCAGGACATAAATTTTAATATTCGAAAAAGACAAGGATTAAAAATGATAAAATTAAATCCACAACTTACACATAATAATAAAGATTAATAATAGAATTTGACCTAAGCAAAAGCATTGAAAATGTATAAATGCAAAGATCATCTTGGGTGCAGTGATAAAACAAATTATACTCTTAAGGAAATAAATTAAGTCCGAACCTTAAAAACGATATTGTTGAGAACAATAACTCCAAATATAGATCGTAAAACGGATAAGAAAAATATGTAAAAAAAATATAAAAAAAATTCAGCTCATAAAAGCCCTTTGATGTTTTTGAAATTTGGGTTGGATGATATTCTTTGCGGAGTCTAATTCTTTTTTTGGGGACCGAAATTAAATTGTAACAACTTCATCATTTTAATAATCTAAATTATAAATTATAAAAAGTTTAAATTAAAATTTTACTATTTTAAGAGGAGCCATGACCCTCTAAATCTCCACTACACTCAGCCACTGATGATATTAATAACTTATAATTTTGCTAAAACTTCATATAAATAAAAAAAGCCAAAACAAAAAATCCCAGTGAAGCAAAGAAACAAGAAAATAACAATTATTTTAACTGTCAATTGGACCACTTTATTTATTTATTTATGGAATTACTCAGGTTTAGTTGTAACTTGTAAATTTTTAAATGCATTAAGGAATTACTCAAGTTTAGTTGTCAGCTTGTAAATATCTTTTGATATATTA
The DNA here is from genome assembly GCF_007990345.1 of Gossypium hirsutum. NCBI lineage: Eukaryota > Viridiplantae > Streptophyta > Magnoliopsida > Malvales > Malvaceae > Gossypium > Gossypium hirsutum. The sequence continues at coordinate 5,348,961 of NC_053425.1, forward strand.
AGATCAGATTAAAAGATAATTTTGTCTCTATATTTTAAGTGGGTATTAAATTTTAACTACATTCATTTTAATTACTATTTGAATTTGTATATTTGGATTAACACATGCTTATTCAAATTTTACTTATTAATCTTTCATATTTAATTATCAAAAAGCTAATAAAAATTTAAATTAATATATAATAAAATTGTATTTTAACTCTCGTAGAAATATACACTTAATTTCGTCTACAATTTTTTTTTCTGACTTCGTCCTTATTTGATCCCAAGTTTAAGGCACATACTATAATAAATGCGTGGGTTTTCAATCTAGATTTATTATGTTTTAAATTCTAGATCAGATTATTAGTAATGCATATTGCTTATTGTGGATTTAAAAATTAAAAATAAATAGAGCACATAATAATCTCTTAATTAGTTCATAAATTTTTTAAAAATATATATTATCAATGCAATAAAAGAAAACTCAATTAATTCTTTCATGTTTTTGTTCTTATGAAAAATTAAATGTTCATAATTTTTCTTATATAATGATTGATTGAACAATTAGATTTTTCAAATCTATACTTTTAAACTCTGAGTTTAATTTCCAATTTTAGTGGCCAACTTCGAGGATTATTTCTATGTATATTGAAGGAAATATCATACTGTTAACAACAAAAGTAAATCTAAAATATTTTTTAAAGGTTTTTTCATTTTCTTTAGCCAAATAAAATATTATATTTAGAAGAAAACTAATGAAAAGAAGAAACGAAAATAAAGTTTCAAGATAAAGCTCAATGGTAACAAGAATTGGCTCAGAAAACAACTTGCTGGTTGAGATAATTTCTTTTTCCTTTTTTGGGTTTTACAAATTTATAGATATGTAATGCCCCTATTTTAAAAGCCAAAAGCTTTGGTTAGAAAGTTTGAGGATCAAATTGATAGAATTTGTAAATGTGAATGGGTAAATTTATTATATTATTTAGAATTAAAATTAAATTGATAGAATATGTAAGTATTGAGGACTAAATGTGTTATTATACCAATTAGAAAAAACTTTTCTTTATCAATTTAACGATAAGTGACCAAAACAAAAACAAATTCAAATATTAATACCTAAATTAAAAAAAATTAAAATTGAATAGCCAAAATAGAATAACGAGTATTATTGGATGACAATTTGTATAATTTGTATATTAAAATTAGAATTTTATATTCAAATTATCAAAATGAAAGTTGGAAGCTTCAATCAAAGTAAACATTTAGTGCCCAAACATCACAAAATTTAATATTAAGTTAAAATTTAGTTTCAATTTTGTCTATGAGTACAAAACTATAAAGAAAATTATTTAAGAAATAATATTACCAAATAGTAAAAAAATATATAAGTGAAATTAAAAAAAAATTGTTTAGTACATAGGTAGTGAAAATTTTTTAGTCCTACAAGTATGATTGAAATTCTGCCACAAGTCTTAATTATTTATTTTTTAATTTTTAAAATTAATTTAAAAATATATGGCAAAATCTCAATCTCATGAAATTACCAAAATTTCCATAATTATCCTTAAAAAAATCATGTGTCTTATTTATTTATTTTTAATTTGTTAAAATATCAATTAATGATACTTAAAAATAAATAGATATTAAAAACTAAAGAAAATTTAAAAAAAATAAAAGAGGTCTTTTTTTTTTGTAAACGAAAATAAAAGAGGTCTTTAATCAAATGATACCTAAACTAGTGGTGGAGCAAATAATTTTTTTTAGGGTCAGGATTAAATTATAGATTTTTATGATAGTAAAATTACAATTTTACTATTTTAATAGTCTATATATTTATAAATTTTAAAGGATTAAATCAAAATTTTATCAATTTTTTAGGCCAAAATGCGATTTTATCAATACTAAATTAAAATTTTATAAAATATAAAAGACCTAAATAGAAAATTTTTCATTTTAGAAGAGGTCGAAGCCCCTGTTAGCTCATTGGATCCGCTTTAACTTAAACAAAGATAATTCTTTGCTAATCTCAAGCTTTTCAAAAATTGGACCGATGATCGAATTAGTCAAATTATCGATTCATTAGATTAACAAATTCTAACAGTTTAATTAAATAAATCATTAAAAATTAATAAAAAATATTAAAAATCTATTCAATCACCAGTTTAATAATTTTTTAATTCAATTAAACTGATTAATATCAATTTTCGACTCAATTGATTCAAAACCTTTTCTCAAATCTATATCCTAATCGATTTTCATTCAACGAGTCTAGTCGGCGGATCCAATTCGTTTCAGATAACGTTGGCTAATCTTCAACTTTCTGCTTAATTAAGAGAAAATTTGTTGTGAAGTATAATTTAGTGCACGTGAAGAGCTTGCCAAAAAGAAAACTAAAATTTTAATGATTGCAATTGCAATCACAATCTAATGAAAACTACTAATCATGTTTTGCATCATTATAATTTGGAATTTAAAATTTTCAAGTCTTAAAAAATTATCAAAGTTTCTACGTAAATTTAATAAAATAAAATAAAAATTGAAATAATATGATTAATTTTATCTAAACGTTGGATTGCTCGTTCGGCTTGACTGAAGTTCTAAAAATTTAAGTTAATTCTTTTTTTTCAAATAAATTTATTTAATGATATATTAAATTTATTTAAATTTAATTATAAAATATAAAAATAGTAATATAAGGCTGTTTAATTTTAGTATTATTTTAATTAATAAAATGTGCATTAGTCAACTTAATATGAAAGAGAGATTCTCAAATTATGAAGTGTAGTGTGATGACCTGCTATGAAGGAATTAGTTACTATTATTAGAGGTGGATACTTGATTTTAATAAAAAAAATTATTTAAGATTACTTTGTAAAAATTTGATATTAAATTTTCAGTTGATATCAATTTCAAGTTTGATTATTAGATTATTTTTATCACATTCCTTATATAAAAAAAGCTTGATTATATTTTATATCTCGTAACAATGAGTCACATTCTAAATTAGTTCTAACAAATTAAAATTTTTAATTGAATTTTCAAAATATTAATATCTTATCAATTAGATTTTTCTGTTAATTTAGCAGTTAGATTATTCGATGTTATAAAAATGAGTTAGCATTTAATGTCTAATCTGATATTAGGTTGATGAAAAAATTTAATTGATATGATAGGTACTGATACTTCAAGTACTCAATTAATATATTTTAAAATTTAAGAAACAATTCAAAATATGAATTATGGAAGTCTATGTTTTATATATTATAAAAAATCAGTGTTTACCGTTGACAAAAAAACAAAAAGGGTAGTTGGGTAAATTCATGAAATAAATAATTTCCTCAACTAACTCCTTTACGTTTCAGCATTCCCTATGCTTGCCGTCAACTTTACTTCAAATTCCCAATTATACCCTCTTTCTTTTTCCTTTTTTCCATTTTTACCTCCTCCCAACAGAACAATTTTCCGACCAAAGTGGAAATCAAACAGGAAAATGTTTTGTAATTTCTTTCCTCTCAGTTTCCCACTCAGCGAAAGTAGCAGTCTTTGGATCCTCCATTTTTCTCTCTCTAAAAAGATGCCCTTTTTTTTCCACTCTCTCACTAAAAGCCTTTATATATTCTTTTATGAGAACTTTCCTATTTCTTTATGCCTTTCTGATTCTCTGCAACCCCCCCTTTTTTTTTCTTGGCGGTTCACTGAATTGAGCTATCTTTAGAACCCAAATGTCATAATCTTTTTTTTTTCCTGTGAAATTTCATGAAAGTTGTTGCTTTTTTTAGTTTTTTTATTTCATAACGATGTCATTTCACTGTTGAAGATTTGCCTTTTTTTTCTTTGAAAGAGGTTAACAATGAAGTCTTCAACTCAGCTTGACTCAGCTGTGTTCCAACTCACACCAACTCGAACCAGGTAATATTTGTTTTCTTTGATTTGTAGCTAATACTTAGCTTGATATATGTATTAAGCTTGCTTCTACAACGTTTTAGGATTTGTAATTCTATAGTATCGTCTCTAAGTTTCGAAGTAGCATTAGAGTTTGTTTATTTACTTGGTATGTGAGCATTGATATATGTTTAGAAGACTTGTCACGGAATCATTACTCTCTTTCTGGTGTGCAATGCACTCATGGATCTTTGTTATTTGATTCATATTCAATGTGAGATTAATGCACGCAGTCCGGTTTCATATGATGTCCAGTGTAGAGTCAGGGTTGGTCCACTCTAAGCACCACAGCCATTGCGGCACTAGTGGGGCATTGGTTAATGGGTAGTTAATAGTTACGAGTAGACTCTGATATCACTTGTGACGGAATCATTACTCTCGTACCGAATTTGGTATTGTTTGTGTATAATATTTGTAGATATGAATTTTATTAGATTCTGCATTGCTTTCATCAGGTTTGAATTGGTGATATCTGCAAATGGGAAGTCAGAGAAAATGGCTTCAGGTTTGCTTAATTCATTCCTTACCCATTTGAAGATTGCACAAGATCAGATTTCCAAAGGGGGTTATTCGATTATCCTTCAACCGGAACCTGGTATCGATGCCACTTGGTTCACAAAAGGAACCATGGAAAGGTATGCAAAGGTTGGCCATGGAGCTATTGTTTTGATGGTTGAGTCCGTCATGTATGTCGAGTTTGTTGTCGAAAAATGGCTCTAGGATGAATCTTTTGTTTCCCTTTGAAGTTGCCACGAGATACTATTTGTTTTTCGTTTTTGAAGGTTTGTTCGATTTGTGAGTACTCCGGAGATCTTGGAACGCGTGTACACTGTTGAATTAGAAATTTTGCAGATTGAAGAGGCGATTGCAATTCAAAGCAACAATATAGGATTGAGTGCTGCTGTAAGTGAAATGTTTGTGAGTTCTATTACATGTATACTCTAGAGATTAACTCTATTTTTTTTGTTCTTATGATAGGCTGAAGAGCATCACTTAAAATCTTCAGAAAGCATAGAAGGTACTGCTAGTAACTTATTGCCTATGATGTTCGCTTCTAACTCCATCCGGATTAGTGCCATTTTACATGTAATTACGAATGGAGTTGTTTATTTATTTTTTGTTCTCGTATTAACACCTGATGTCTTTGAACAGGCAAAAGGGCTACACTGGATTCCAATGAGGAGAAAGCCATCATTCTTTACGCAGTGAGGATCCGCTAAATGATTCTTAGCATTTGTTTTGATTTATGAGAACTTGTTTAACTCTTTTTCTCGTTTTGGCAGGCTGGAGCACGGCCACCCTTAGCGAATGGGTCTGCTGTACAGGAAGAAAATCCGAAGTATGTTTTACTATTGCTTGCATATTATCTATAGTTTTTGGTGGTCACTTCGAATTTCACATAGTTTGCATATTATCTATATTATCGTCAGTCTGCTTTACCTTCCAACTATACAAGGTTTACATACTTGAACTTGGCTCACTCGGCAATTTTTAGCTACCTCTATGAAAGATTGACTGAATAGTGTATGAATTAATCCAAGTATTCTTGAAGGTTAGAGTCAAGTCCAAGTAGGTCATCAGAATTTCGAGGAAGGAATAAAACATTATGGTTTCTAGGGGACTTCAATGTTTTGCATAACATTTTGTTGATTTTTCTTAATATTCATAATAGGCGAGAAAAATTTATAGTTAATTAGCTAAATGCGGACATTTCATAATATTCCGAGTAAAAGATTTTTTTTTTCTTTTTCTAGAAAAAGAAAAGCCAGAAGGCAAAAAGAATAAGACAAGTCGTGTGTGGCATCATGTTAATTTTCAGCTGAACATAGTGTTGAATAACATAATTTAATTTGTTGGAATAATCTAACGTTATTTTTTCCCGATATTTTACTAGAGTTCAACTTTTGAAAGTCCTCGAGACGAGGAAGAAAGCACTGCAGAAAGAGCAAGGTATGGCTTTTGCACGTGCTGCAGCTGCTGGTTTTAGCATTGATGACATGGCACCTTTGATGTCATTTTCTGAACGTTTCGGAGCCTCTCGTTTGAGGTATGGGAGCTTTTCAACCAGGGCACTTAGTCGTATTCAAAGCATATATATATTATGCATGATCACATACTCGAACATGATTGAATACTTTTTCAGAGGTCAAAATTACTCATGGAAGAATAATTGACAAACTGGTGAATGATTTCTCCATCACTTCATTTTTTTTCGTTGCAGGGATGCTTGTGTAGAGTTTACTGAATTATGGAAAAGAAAGCATGAAACCGGTCAGTGGCTTGAAATTGAAGCAATGTCTAGTCGAGCTGATTTCTCCGCTATGAAAGAGCTCAAGCAAGCATGGCCCGTGATTTCAGAAAACAACGGAAAAGCCGGTATTGAGTCAAGTACAAGTATGTTTTTTTAGAATTTTCTTCTAGATAAAATGTTAGTTCACCTTTTCTATTACATGACACGAGTTCTGCTATTCTCTGAGTAACGGGAAGGTTACTTTAGTATTATTGCTCTTTTCATATAATTTGAAAAGAAAGATTTCTCCGTACAATGATTTGTGGATACATGTATCAACATGTTCTGTGCATGTGTGATTATGTGCATTAATCTTTCGTCTATCTGGCCTTGCTTCTGGTGCGTGCGATAGTCCTAATTTTCAATGTTGGAAACACGGTCTTGTTTAATTTTAAGGGAAAACACTACTGTTTGTTTTCGGGCATTTTTTATATATTTTGGATGGATTATTTAATGAGAGGTAAGTTATTCTCGTCTGGTTTTCTGCCCACTCTATATGCTGTGGGACTTACAAATTTTCGTATTATGAACTGAAATAAGTAAAATTCCGACATTGCCAGATGAGAAGCCTCCCATGGATCAACAGACCCCGGGCCGGCAAGAATATTCCCAGGCCCAATTTCCGCGTCCCCTGTTTCCTCCCTGGCCTATCCATTCTCCACCAGGTGGTATTCCAACCTTTCAAGGATATGCTATGCAAGGCATGTCCTACTATCCACACTATCCCGGAAGTAGTCCGTTCTTTCAACAACCTTATCCATCAATGGAGGATCCGAGCCACAATGTTGGTCAAAGAATACAGAGACGGCATTCTATGGATAGCCAGAATGGATCAGAAGCTTGGAAGCTGGAGAGAGCAAAACCTCAAGATGATGTGGAGTTGGAGAATGAAACTTCAGTTAGTCCAAAATCAAGAAAAAAGCGTAGCAGTTCGGGTAAAAGACAATCTGGAATGGTGGTCATTCGGAACATCAATTATATCACTTCGAAGAAGCAAAACTCGTCAGATAGTGACTCACATTCCGGCCCTGAAATGGACGAGGAAGATGGAAATTCAGTGCAGAAGAACTCTCTAAGATCCTCAAAGGGGAAAAGAATTCAAGCGAAGCCTGTTGATACGGAAGAAATGGTTTCCGGGAAGGAGACAGACAGTGGACACTGGCAAGCATTTCAAAATTATTTGCTTAAAGGTGCTGAAGAGGAAGAACGTAGAGCGAACCAACGCATTTTTTCGGCAGAAAAGGAGGTTCAAGGAAAGAGAATACCGAATAGAGTGAGTGAAGACCCTGTAGTTTTCGGTGGACAAGAAATGGGTCAATACGAAGAAAGGAACATGACCGACATGCATAAAACTAGTGCAAGTAGCGGTCGCATGCTTAAAGCGTCATCAGATCAGTCTTTAACTTCGATAAAAGGTGGTCGCTCAGCCGATGATAGGAATTCCGTTGATGGTTCACATTATACGGAAATAGGGGGTAGGAGGGTGAATAGGAGTTCCACGAATGACGAGTTTATATTAAATCGACAACAAAATACGAATTCCCCGTCAGATCGATTGGCTGCTAACTGGTTTGAACGGTCATCGAACAATATTAATGATGATTCCTACATAGTTCCTTTCAGGTCAACTTCAGTCCCTCGAGTTGGAACTGATGATCGCAATGCCATTAGTATGGATTCCGAATTCTCGTTGTCACTTCGGAAATCAGGAACTGCATCTAACAGGGTCAGAAGCCAAGTCAACTGCAAAACAGATGATTTGACTTTGATGCCTGAGCGGGGAATGGAAATTGAGTCGATTGGTTATGATCCTGCCTTAGATTATAAAATCCAGGTTGATGCTGAATATGCTACTTCCCTAGATAAGAAAAAGAAAGAGGGCATGAAAGAGTCGACTTCGGAAATCTGGAAATCGAAACTTGTTGCAAATCCTTCCGATAAAAAGAAGACTGTAGGACCGATAAGGAAGGGAAAGCCTTCGAAAACAAGTCCTTTAGACGAAGTGAAAGCCCGAGCTGAGAGGCTAAGAACATATAAAGCTGATCTTCAGAAAATGAAGAAGGAAAAAGTATGCTAATCTCAACAATCTTTACAGCTAGCTTGGACGGTTTATCAAATAAATTATTTATTCATTTTCTAATACTTTCTTTTTCAGGAAGAGGCGGAGATTAAACGACTCGAAGCATTGAAGATGGAAAGACAAAAGAGAATTGCAGCTAGAAGTAGTTCCAATGCAGCTCAGCCGTCTATGGCCATGCAAAACAAGCAGTTGCCGTTGAAAATTTCCCCCAGCTCTCATAAGGGATCGAAGTTCACTGATGCTGAGCCTGGATTGTCGTCGCCACTACAAAGATCTATCCGGATTACTCCTGTGGTATCGCCTGCTTCTCTTAAAACCCCCAAACCGAGCAAATTGAACAATGGAACGAACTCCAGTGGAAATAGATTAAGCAAGTCGGTTCCATCATTGCCTGTACAGAAGAAAGACATCGGCAGTGTAACACCTGATGCAAAGGTATCCATGGCAAGGATTAGGAGATTATCAGAGCCGAAAGTAAGTAGCAGCGCACGTGTTTCTTCGGTGAAGTCACGGAACTCGGAACCATCACCCAAAAGAAAAGCATTTCGAGGGCCTGAAAGCAGAAAAATATCAGCAATTATGAACCATGATAAGAGTAAGATCGTATCCCTTCCAGAGCTTAAAATTAAAACAACTAAAGCCCCCAATATAACCCACAGCAATTCCGGAGGAAAGGGGACTCAGAAGGTGAATAGAAGTGTATCTTCTACCATCAATGTTACTGAACTGTGTAAGAACCTGGACAAAGTTTCGTTCAACATTGATGGGGATGACAGTACAATAATTGAAAAAACCATTGTGATGCTTGAACAAGAGAAGCCCTCTGTTCCCACAGTGAACTCATCAGAAGGTACTGCAGCAATACAGAAGGGAAATGACATAGGGAGGAAAACCAAGGAGGTGGCAGATTTTCCCTCCACTCGTGCACCAGTTTCTTCACTGAATGCCGGGTCACTTGATCATGAACACCGGACACAACAAAGATCACGAGCTTATGAGGTATGGTTTGCTGAACTTGACTGTAAAGGGTTGATTAGCCTATAGCAGTTCTCTTAGTCATCTTAACCGGAAATGTACAATTTTTCAGGTGCAAAAGGTTAATGTGAGTAACACCGAAAAGGAACCATCGAAGTTAACAAGTTCTAGTGTTACCGAAAAACCTTATCAAGCCCCTTTAGCTCGGGTCTCTTCTTCAGAAGATTCATGCAGTGAAGTTTCAGATCATGCAATAGCACCTCCAACTAGATTGCAAGCTGCAGCGAAAGAGTCCGAGAGTGTTAGAGCTCGTGTAGTTGATTCAAAGAACTTGAAACTAGAAAAGATTCCTGAAGTGCCGGATAAGCATCAAGTAAAGGAGTCACCCAAAGGGATTCGGCGGCTGTTAAAGTTTGGAAGAAAGAATCATAGCTCAGCTACAAGTGAACATCGCATTGAATCAGATAGTGTTGGTGTTAATGATTCTCCAGCTGATGAGTTTGTCACAAACCGCGCCTCTACTAGTGAAGGTAATTGCCTTATAGTTCATCTCTTGTGCACTTGTCATATGATAGTTGTTGTTCTTTGGTAGCTTTGGTAGTTTTCCAACCATATTTGATCCAAAACCATCTAATTTTCTTGTTGTTGTCAGTTCATACGTTGAAGAACCTAATCTCTCAGAATGAAAACCCGACAGCTAGCCATACACCGAAAAAGTGTAAGTAGTTGCTTCACATTGAACCATACTCGTTCTTTGGTTCCTTTTCTTAAGTTTCGCAGACTTTTTAAGTATGTCTCTGATACATATTTGAACATATCCATGGTGGACAAATACCAATATTGGATCATCATCCTCGAGTCCGAGTAACAGAGTTTTACATCATTAAAGTTTGATAATCTAACATGAAGGACTTTATATAATCATGCAGCTGCTCGCTCATTTTCCCTATTGTCACCATTCAAAAGCAAGACCAGTGAGAAGAAGTTGACAGCTTGATGATGAAAGGTGAACCGGAAGTGTCTCAATTATCTCGTTTATATCGATTTCCAAAGGAAGTTCCTTAAGTAGACACAATGTTAAACCGAACTGATTCTTAGCAAGTGACATCCCAGCATGATTTTATGTACCGTCTGTCGTAGCCATGGATTTCTGCCATTGTTTTACTGTAAATGAGAGAATGCCTTTGATTTTATCCCATTACCTCACAAGTCACAACCAAACCAAACATGAAACTATCAAAACCCAAAAAAATATAAACCCAACCCGAAGCTGTCCAAACCCACCCAATTGCCACAAGAATGGCAGTTCGCCAAATTAATTCCATTTTAACAGCAATTGAGTTGTACATCGTCCCGTTACTTTTGTACCTACTTTTATAATAAAAAAGTTGCCTTTTATGTATAATTGGTGTAGAACAATTGATACAGTCTCTTATATGTTAAAATTCACTTGCGAAATCTACAGTGTTTATAGTTCAATTCATCATCTGTTCTTATTTTATAAATTAAAATTTTTTAAAAAATACTGTATTATTTAATTAATAAATCAGGCAATATCTTGCCCAAATTCTCAAAGATTTTACTACCATCAAATGAACAGCCAAGACATAAACAACAGAAGTTTGAAAGGAAAAGAATACTGCAACATGCAACCAAATTAAGCAAGCAATATATAGCAATAAACTCACTACAAAATCTGTCATACAGCAAATAAGGTGTCCTCAAAAGATCTTAATCCTCTGTTTAATAGAAAAACGAAAATCAATCCCAAAAAGAACTCGCGGAACATTGATGAAAAAACTAGCAAAAAATCCCTTAATTCAGAATTACTTCAAGATGCATTCTCCTTTTTAAGCTTTGCAAGCTCTTGCCTGACGACTCCAGCCTTCTGCTCAGGTCAAAGTTCCGAAAAAGCATATTTAGATGTTGATAAAATAAATTACGAGAAAACAGGTAAATGTATTAGTGGTGCAACAAACCAACCTTGATCTTAGCTAACATAAGCTTGAACCTATCGAAGTCAGTGAGAGCTGCCCTTCTCTTCTGGACAATCAGCTTTCTACCCCATGAGCTATTCTCCCACTTGTTCTTAACATCTAAGACAATCGCATAAAACTGATTAGAAAGAGAACATTATTTTGAGAAATGACAGTATGACAAATGTGAGTAAAAATTAACATCCTTACCAGCCTTCTCCATGGCTTCAATCAATGTTTTCTTCTTTGGAACTCGGGGAATGTCAATTGTGATATCTGTCAAAGTAAGCCTCTTGAAGTTCATTTGGCCTCTGACCATATCTGGGGCGTCAACAAGAGCCTGGCATACCAATATATAATAAAAAATTCACTTTCGTTTTTTATGCAATTTACCTATCTTAATTTAACTAGACTCATGAATCTATCCTTATGTATGGTCACTAAAACTAGAATGAACCACAATTAGCAAGTTGCACATTAACAAACATGCTCACCTAATCCATTTAAGATTAGATGGATGTTCCCCCGACTCTTTTTTTCTCCTGAAATACCCTTCTACGACCCATATCCGACCCATTAAAGTAGATGTGAATATGCAGTCCTCACACTCACAATAAGCTTACATAATGTTCAACACATACAGATATCCGGCATTCACTCTTGAGTCCGAGCAACATAAGGTTAGAATAGTATTTCTAATAAGTTTCATCAGTACAATACCATGACTTAACATCATGCAGATTCATTTCAATAACATGTTTCAAACTAGATTCCACTCAAACAAGAAATATACAGAAAACCCAGTTTTAATCACACTCTTTAGAATCAAAACAACTAAATTCCACTATAAATTAACAAAATTCATCCATGCACCAAATTTAAACCAATTAAAAACCCTAAAATAAAAAAACTTCAAAACCATGCTACATTGAATTTTATCCTTTTTCCCCTTAAATCATACAACTTCACACTAAACCCATCATACATTTCATAATTATAAATCCACCATACGCCTAAAACGATAATAAAAGAAATTAAAATGGTGTTATATTAAATATTAAATATTAAAAAAAGAGACATACTCTGTTCTGGTCAACAACATCAACGATGACAACCAACTTGCCGTAGTCTTTGCCGTAGTTAACGAGAGCCACCCTCCCGATCTCAACATACCTCTTGAACGGCTAAAAAATAATAAGAAAATTAAAAAAATTAAAAATTCCATATATACACGAATAAAAATCATGAACAATATCCTCCATTTAAGTTTTTTTTTAAAAAAAACTCACCATTTTTTGCTGTGAGTATGTGAGAGTGTAGGAAACTAGAGAGGCGAAAAGGAAATAAAAAAGGAGGTGCGAACTGCGAACTACGGATTTTAGTTAATGCTGGGATTTATAGGGTGTTTATAACCGTTGGATCTAGGGTTTTTCATTTTTGGGTGATGATGATAAGATTTGGGCTAATCAAATGTCGGATCTCTTTTGTATAGGCTATTTGCTTGAATTTGGGCCTTCTTTTTCTCTCTTCTTATTGGGCCAATGAATGTCTTTCCTCATGGGCCTACGGTCCGCTTTGAATTTTTTTCTCAAGTTTGGGCTAGAGTTTAACTCTACTACTTAAATGATTTGTTTTACAGTTTAAAAATATAAAAAAACCAATAATTCTATATTAATATTTTCAGCTAGAATTTGGGTTAGACTAAACTAGCTCAAAATAAATAACATTGCTTGTAAAATGAGTTGAGTAATTAAATTAATTAGGAATGTTATTTGAATTAAATTAGATTGGTTCGATATATTATTATAGATTTAGGAATTAAATCGATTTTTGAGTAAATTGTTCAAAATCAATAAGTAATTGAAAATTGAAACAAAAAAATTGACGATTGAATTAATTCAACTATTTTTTAATATTATTTTAATTCTTATATTTTTTATTATATATTTAATTATTATTGTGCTAATAGTCAAACTAATCAAATCGATTATATTAAGAATCATAATCCATCACTGATTCGATTATTTGAACATTACAAGAAAGTCCACTCAAGGATATTTCATATTCGGGTGCCCGACCCAAATACTTGTTCATGGACCATCCGGATCTTAGCTTTGACTTAAGTGAAAACTTCCAATAAGATAAAGACGCGTGTACACTCTGAAACGTGAAGACGTGCAACCGACCAACAAACAGCCGTTTCAGCTTCAGTGTCACTTCAATTCAGTTTCTCTCTCGTCTTCAATATTTCAACCGAATCCAATTCTCAAAGAAAAAAAATCGCCAGGTTCCGTTTTTATTCTTTTATCTGTATTGAATTAGATTCATATACCCACATTTTCAATCGTTTATTTATTGTTTAATTCCTCACAATTCTCCATTTTCCTGAGTTTTAAGTGCAGTAGAGCTCCATGTATTGATCTCTCTGTCTTTTTTTATATATATTGTTTTTGATAGATCTGATCAAAATTGACACTTTTTGATATGATCAATTATGTTTTTTTTGTATGATTTTTGAATTGGGGTTTTGGGTTTTGAGTAAAAAGGTTAAAACTCTAGTGATTTGGAGATATATAAAAGTGGCTGGCTTTTTCTTTGTTGGATAATATTAATGTAGTGAAATTGAATCCTGGTGATTTTAATTTTGATTTTTGCAGTTAAGAGAGAAAAAAAAAGTTGAAATCTTTTTTGAGCAATGGAAGGATCAGTTTTTACTCCATCATTGGAAGGAATGAAGCATATCAAATCTCCAGAAGGGGAAATGCTTACCAAGCCTTTTTTGGATGTCTGCAAGTTGATTTTGCCAGTCCTCGGTTTGTTTTTTATTATTATACCTTCGGTTATCTTTATGGATTTCTGATTATGGGTTAATTTACTTATGTTAAGCTTGTTAGATTAGTTAACTTTTAACATCTAATTTGAGTTGAATCTTCATGGAAATCTTTCTTCAAGTTTGTTTGTATACCAGTTGACTTTATCGATGCAAGTTTTTGAGATTTGCAAAGGATAATAAGATTGAAATCATTAGGGTTGTATGCATGATTTGATATCGAAATACTCTTTGATTATAAATCATTTGGTAATAGACAAATGCTTGATGGTTTAGCTGTCAATGTTTTGGTAGGATTGTCTAAGCTTGCATTTCAAACTGGATCCGAGCAGTGTGTCAATGTTTGTGATAGATAGTGAAAGGCTGACATCTTGGGATGTTGAAGGCCTATAATATGCAGGCTATTACTGGCTTTCTTTCTTTATGGATACAATATTGATACTTGATTTAGAGCAAAAGATTAAAAGCTCTTGCTGTTGCTGTTGCTTTTACAGATAAGTTCGGATCTGCTATGAGCCTTGTGAAGAGTGATGTTGGTGGTAACATATCGGTAAGATGTTTATTCTCGAGTATGCTATTGATGATATTTGCTTACTTTTCCTTGTCCTAGCATGTCTTTTGTTAATTTCATGCAACAACATTGTATGGAATTTCGAGATGGTCATCGTGAGCTACTTTTCCTTTTATATACTTACGTTTGAAGGCATTTTAACGCCATGCAAATCTGTTTAACGAAATAAATTTTATTTTCTAAAATTATTGTCTTTTGTTGATTCTGTTTCCAGAGGTTGGAAAAGAAATATGAAACTGATCCCGCTAAATACAATCACTTGTACAGTATGGTGAAAGAAGAGGTTGATTGTAAAACAGCAACAGATTCATCTAGTTGTACCAATGGTCTTCTCTGGTTGACACGGTACGTAATCTCGCCAATAAACAATAGCAGAAATCAATCTTCCATATGTTTCATTTCCTTGTATTTGGCAATTTGTAATTTTACTATTTTGATGATTTTCAGAGCAATGGATTTCCTCGTAGAATTGTTCCGCAACTTACTTGCACATCCAGATTGGACTATGACTGAATCTTGTACCGACTCCTATGGCAAAACCCTGAAAAAGTTCCATGGCTGGATTGCTAGTTCCGCTTTCACGGTAAATAGTTTTGTTCCCATTTGATTAAGTTTCTTTTGATCGCTTTGTCTCTTTCCTGATAATAACCTATGATATGCAGACATTCGATTATAATCAATACTTAATGTTCTCATTAGCTTTTGATGAATGAATTACTGGGACTTTCTGGATATCTGAATATTGATTTACTTGTCCTACATCACTTATTGAATTGTTAGAATACAGGTTGCATTGAAGTTGGCTCCAGATAGGAAGAAGTTCATGGAAGTGATAGCTGGGACTGGAGATGTTAATGCTGACATGGAGAAATTTTGTTCGACTTTCCCCCCATTTCTTGAGGAGAATCACAAATATCTGGTAAGATTGTAAGCTCAATCAATCAACCGTAATAACCAAGAGGGAGTGAATTGGCTTTTAAAAAAATTGTGGAACCTACGACAAGAAAATAAAACAATGAACACAAATAGAGTGGTTCAGCCCCAATTGTCTACTCCACTTATTTAGCTTTCCACCTTTAAGGATTTTCCTAAATTCACTAATTTGATTAAGGTTTTAACCTTATAATTCCACTAAGATTTCTATCTCAAAAGAGTAAACAAATAAGCAAACAGTGAAAAATCCTTACAATATTAGAATGTTTGTAAGTTAATCACACCCAATGAAAAACACTTGACTTGGAAAATTCAATGAATGCTCACAGTGTATACAAGAAAAATTTAAGCACAAAAGGTTGGTAAAAGAATTTTTTGATCTTTCTTGATAACTTTTGATCTCTAGTTGTTGTAGAAGCTTTGGAAACTGGTATTTATAGTTCTTAATTGATTTTCCTAATTGATTTCCAACTGTTGTGGTTGTTGAAAAATTGAATAGTCATTGGATGTGTAAAAACCAGAGCATTAATGACTCTTGCAATAAAATTGATCGATATTTTGGGGAGGGTATCAATACAAGGGCAATTTTTTCTTTGATTTTCTAAAACGTCGAACTTTAAAACAGTATCGATACTTTTGATTTTTGTTTAATTTTTCAAAACATCAAAGCTTAAATTGGTATTAATACCAAGTCATGGGTATCGATACTTTGAAGAATACTGAAGGTAATGAAACTTTTGATTTTTGATTTTTTTTTTTTGAACTTTCACTTATTTGAAAAAATTGTTTATTACTTCGAACAAAGTTCCAAAAAATTTTCTAAGTGTTTTGAAAGATATATATTTAAAATTTTATCAAATACGAAAGCATTATCACCTCTTTGAAATAGAAGTATGCAAGATAATGGACCATGAATCAAAGTTCATAATGTCATTTTAATAAAATGAAAAGTTTTCTTCAGTTTTCATCTACCACGGTTCTTTTTCATGTCAAATGTATTGTATATTTTAGTATTGTCTATCATAACGATTGCGCATTCTGCAAATCAACTAACCAGATATATTCTATTTATGCAGGCCAAGTTTGGCTTGGATGATATGAAGGCATGATGGAATAAGTTTAATGAGTAGAGGAGAGACTACCTACCTATATTTACTCCCGTGTTCGAACTTCCAGTATCTTGCTTCCGGCTTAAACCTTCGTATTTACTTGAAATAATTAATGAGTAATGACTTTAAACACATACTCTTGAATGCTTAGTTTTTAGTAATTTTTGGTTAAATGTCTTGACCCTTGAATGATATTATTGAAATTATGTTCAGTTCTTCTCCCTAGTTAATTTTATCTTCTCACCCATATTCTTAGAAAATTTTAGGAAGCTATGGGAAATAATTGGATAAAAAGAGAGATCAAGTTCAGTTAAGTCCAATGAATGAATCTTCTTGACAGTTTCAAGTTATAAGAAACTTAAGGAAGCTAAAAAGAAAAAGACATTGGAAATTGAGTTTAAATCCATAACCAGAAGATGACACACTTAATGATATTACACATTGATATTATACACAATGGAAGAGTCTATGTATACTCACGCTGCACTTGAGATTTCAACTGAACAAAAAACAGGCAAATATCGATCCTACCGTCTTCGAGCAGTGATAAAGGGAGTGGAACTGAGATGAGGTGATAGCTTAGGTGATAAATCATCACCTTGGTTTGACAAGCGAGTGCTTGTGGTGAGTGGAAGCTTGTTTTCCAGAGGAGTCAATGGTAGTGGAGTCAATTGTAGTGGCCTCAAGGGGAGATGATTAGTTATCTGCAGACCCTTTGCTGGCCTTAAGCAAGCCAGATGCCCATTGTTGCATATTGGCAGTTTACTTGCCTTAACAATGGCTTCATTCTCTTTTGGCACAGGCGCCCCGGTCGGATCCTGCACATGCCAAAGTATGAGTACTTTTAAAGATCAGAGACGGTATATTATGAATTGAGTTCTAAGAATGACTTACCCCAAGCACTAGAAAAGTGAATGCTTGATTATCTGCACCGAGATAGATATCGATCAACTTCCGGAGATCCGCGAGTGTTGCATCCTTTATAACCTTCAATGTTGTGATAAACTTTCCAGGATTTTCCTTAGATGCTTCCCATTTCACATAAACATCAATCTGACCATCAGTGCAGTCAGTAGAGGGGTTTTGGTTCTCCTTTAAGGATGCTGCCATTAAAGCACCTGAGTTTTCCTTGTTCAAACTTTTCACAACAGAATCATTATCTGAAGCTACCATAACCGAGGACCAATGAGGATCAATGGTTTCAGTAATGGCTGCTTTTGCAGGTGTTGGAGTTCTGATTTGTTGAGAAAGCTCTCTTTGGTTCCCACAAAGTGTAAAGATGTTTTGGATTCTTAGAAGTCTCGAAGAGTCTGTTTCAGAATCCAACCGTTCAGGTGTCGATTTGAAATCTTTCTCGTTCGAGCATACCCTTTTTTCCTCTATTATCACCTTCTCCACTTCATTCTCCTCTTCTGTCTCTTCTTCTTCATATACAGTGGTTAGGCCTAGTTTTGCACCAAACTGTGGGGCAAAGCCATCATGTTTTGCAGACCAAGGATCGGCTTGATTCACAGCTTTGTCCATTTGTTTCACATCATGAACAAATGGTTCAGGATCAGTCATGTCCAGCTCCATCGACATAACCATCCCTGGAACCTCATCACCATAAATCCCAACTAGCCTTTTAGCAAAACTGCTTCCATCCAACTCATTGGTTGATCCATTCTCCTCAACATTACCATCCCTCGAACTGCATAACTCGAATTCAATCTCTTGCAACCGCTTTCTTAGCATCTCGACTTCTTCTTGCTGTTGCAGGATTCTTTCCTCCATTCTTCTCCTTTCCATTTCAACAAACTCCTCAGCCATTCGCCTACATTCATCCAGTTTCTTCTCCAACTCAAGTTTTAACATCTGGGTTCGTTCATTTACCTTCGAGTTGATTTCATCTTCAGTCGCACCAGAACCCGAACCCTTCACTTCCAGAAGGGATCGAAGCGCTGCAACTTCTTCCTCTTTCTTCACAAGCGCTTTATGTGCCTCATTTCTCTCTCTTTCTCTCTGCTTGTTCTCCATCTGTAGTTTATTTATGAACTGGTCCATTGCTGCAAGCCTGGATCCTAAATTAACAGCTGATGCAGAATCATCATTTTTGTCCTTCAATGGTGTATGAGGCCCCCTTACAATACACTTTGCTTTTGCTCCATATTCAAGGGTGCAAATTGTCTTATGCATCTCTTTAGGATCTGGACTAGCACAAAGTATCATTAAAATCTTTGACTGATCATCCTCAAATGAATCCTGGGGAAACAAACAAAAAAAAAAACATTATGAACCTATGCTACTTGGACTCAGGAATGTGCTGGAAACGGGTTTTGGACACTAGTACTTTACCTGGAGCAACATTGTCAACTTACTATCTCTGAAAGGCACATGAGAATCTCCATTTGCAATGGATTCAACAACTCTTTTAAGTGCTATGTTTCCCTGGTTTATCTTTGCAGTCTGCATTTTTGCCTCAAATCCAACTTGACCAGCTTGATCAATATTTTCAGAACCTGCCATGTCCACAAGCATAAGCCTTCCTCCAACAGTTGGAACATCAAGAATTATCTGTGAAGATTTTAAACAAATGTTTTTAAAAAAAGGATCATCTGCAAGACCACCAAATAATTCTTTTTAAAAAGTAGTAAAATTGATACCATGCAGTGACTTCTAGAACTTCTATCATTACAGAGTGTACTTTTAACAATTCTTCTCTTCTCTACTTTCTGAATCTCTTTTGAAATCTTTCCAGCTTCACTTCCTGAGAGGAAAGTAGCATTCTTTGCTTTCTTTCCCATTACTTCCAGTTTCACCTGTGGTATACAATTCACACCATTAATAACACTAACAAGCTAGGAAGCCCGGACAAGAACACGCAATACGGAAATTTCTAAAAAAAAAATTAGGACACAGATAGGCTGAGACCATTCATGACATGAATTAAGTTTAGCTTATAGCATCTCAATGTCATTTTCATTGAACCAGATAATGAAGCTGTTTCATTGAATAATCAACTTAAATCTTATATGAACCCTGCAAAATGTGAACTAAAAGACCAATAATGAACAACAAATTTAAACACAAAAAACTTACCTTAGATCCATTGCCTTTAGGCCATCCAATTCCAAAACCACCTCCACCATTACTAGACAAAAGATCATAAATTTCCTCATTATAAATCTCCAAAACAGTAACTTGAACAAAAGTTCCTCCACTGTCATCTTCCCCAACATCTCCCAATATATCTTTCAAAGACCTATAAACTATCCCAGGCTGCTTCAAACACCCAAACATCGTATGACTCTTCCCGGCACCGGTAGGTCCGTACATCATAATCGTACACTTAGCTCCCATTTTAACCCCATTGATCCTCGACTGAACAAACTTTTTATAAAAAGTATCAAGATCCTCTTCTTCTGAGGAAGAAATCCCATCCAGGGTAAAATCCCGATACCCAATATCAGCCCTCACACGGAGAGTCTTGTTATCGGGATTTATATGGAGATAGGAGATGGGGTTTTTGTCTTTTTGCTCACCGGGGTAGTTCCTTATCCTGCCGATCACTTCCACGGGGTGTTCCCCCGGTGGGTGTTGTTCAATTGCTGGGTTGTTTCTTGTTGAAGTGAAGTTGAGACGGTGTTTGGATTGAGGTGTTCTCATCTGGGTTTGGTTTAGTTTCGAAGAAGAAGATGGCGTTGGAGCCATTGTTTTTTACTGTGTTTTAGTTCTTCAAGATGATGATGATGATACGGAAGAAAGAAACGAAAATGGAGAATTTTTTTTTTTTTGAGTTGTTCAAGATTATGATTGTTCTTGAAAGAAGGAAAAAGGAAAATGAAAGTAGAAAAGGGGAGGGTTTCGAGTGGCAGTTTCGAAATTAAAAGTACGAAAATAGCCGTTACAGTCAACGGCTATTTTTCTTTTAATAGGTGGTGGAGTTTAAAATGCCCGACCGTTTGGTACTTGATGATAGAGTGGGGTTACTTGCTGGGCCGGGTTTAAGGTTCGGATCTGATTGGATCCATCTAAATGTCTCATTTTATTGTTTTCATAAATAATTTCATATTGTTTATACATTTTATAATTAAGTTTAATTTTTTTCTTTAAAATAATTTAATTTAATTTCGGATAAAACCAAACCGGCTTGAAATAAAAAAAATATTACCTTAACCAGCCCAAAACAAGTTAGGTCAAGTGGAACACTTTACTTGTGAATAGATCTACTTTTTTTTTTAAAGATCTTTTTATATGAATAACTATTTTATAAATTAGTAATTAAATTAAAAAAATGTCAATTATTCTCTTTATTTGTTTGTTTTTATTTTTTTATTTTTGAAAAAAAATTAGATTAAACTATATTAAATAAACCCCAAAACAAAATCCTAACAAAACAAAAGAGAATAGGCTAAAAACTAGCCTTAATCCAAAAGCATCTATGCAGGAAAAGAAATGTAAAAAAAATAAAAACTCGGTCCAATTCGAAAATGGATTGTCACTCATTTCAAGCTTTTCTAGAAAGCTCATTAATCCTTTGTTATTGGTTATAGTTCTTCAAAGCTCACGATCAGTCTTCTCCAATATCATCATTTATTGTTCTTAATCTTCAGAAATCCCAACACACTTCAATTAAATTTTTAATTTTTAGATACAACTTAACAATGCATAATTAAATTTTTTAATCCAACTTATAAAATTAATAAAATTTCACTATATGTGCATCTATTTTGTATTTGTAATTGTACTGATATTCCTACTTTGAGTCTTATAAGTTTTGTCTTGGTATCACCTTAAGAGAGACATTCTTTGCTTAACTAATACGACTTTCGATGGAAACGGGGAAAAAACCTGAACACAAGGAAACGCTTTTTTATTATTGAAGACTTATCAATTACCTAATAAACAACATTTCAAAATTTTTTTCGAAAAATTGGCCCCTCAATAGTAATAATTTTATTATTTAATTTAAATTTGAATCAAGTGATATTATCTAACTAGATTTAATTATTGTTGGGCGAATTGCAATATTCTTATAATTTGGGTATATTTATATAAAAATTTATTTTTTTGTGAACTAATAAACAAGTAAGCAAAGTGGACTTTGACTGTAGTTTTCACCATTTTTGTAAATGCCCATACATTATGATATTATTAAAAATGGGATGATTATTATTAATTATATTGACAGTGAAACTAAAAAAAAAATTATACGGGAAGTTGTCATTTGTCCCTTTTTAATGGGCGTTTTACCTAAAAATATTTTTTTTAAAGTTAATTACGGAAATGAGAAGATTTTTTGGTTATTTACCAGACTAGGTCATTTTTCCCGAAAACGCGTTCACGTCAGCGCGCTTTCAAAGTACGTGTCAGCAAAACGCTTCCCTGGGGGAGCGCTTTTGTCCACGTCAGCAGAAAATGCTTCCTAAAGGGCCCGCTTTGCTGATGTGGACAAAAACGCTCCCCCAAGAAAGCGTTTTGCCCTGTAATGGTAAAAAATTTGACCATTGGCTTTCAACGGTAAAAAAAAAACTATAAAAGGCCCCCCAAAATCATTTTTTCACACAAATCTCTCACAATTTCTATTATTCTCACAAAATTCCTTTACTTTCATTTATTTTTCACACAATTCTCTCATAATTCTCAACATTCTTTCAATATTCCCTTCAAAAATCTATCAAATTTCATTGAAATTTTCTCAAAATTCTATCAATTTTATTTGTTTAAAATTTTTTTGAATTTAATTTTTTTAATAAAAAAATCTGATCTGTTAGCAATGGCCGAAAAATTAATCCGTCTCGATAATAAGCACATCTCAATTGAGCAAATGACAATGGTAAGTGATAATTTTAAATTTTCAATACTATTCGATATTTTCTTAATTTATGCAAATTTAATTAAATTTGCAATACTATTTGATATTTTTTTCATTTATGCAATTATAATTAAAATTTCAATACTGCTTGATTTTTTTTATTTATGATGTTTGCATTAATTAATTTATGCAATTTTATTTAATATTTGTTTTATAAATTTTTATAATAGTCTGTAGATCAGGTGTTGCAATGCTACATCCGTAATATGCCTGGTCCTCCATCGCCGTTGATCGAGAATTACTTGCGGGAAGCGGGATTTTGGCACGTGGCCACGATAGGTCGGGGGTGTAAGTTGGACCCGAAACTAATCAGTGCGTTGGTAGAGAGGTGGAGACCCGAGATGCACACTTTTCATCTTCCATGCGGAGAGTGTACTATCACTTTGGAAGACGTGCATTTGCAATTAGGATTGCCGGTGGATGGGTACGCAGTCACCGGGTCTGCATCATCTACTGATTGGGGAGCCGTATGCTACGAGCTTTTGGGTGCTATACCGGATAATATTAACGGAGGTCGGATCGAGATGGGCTGGTTTCGAAACACATTCCTGGAGTCGTATAATGATTCGACTGAACTCAAAAGAATACGATATGCTCGTGTATACATTCTTGGGATGATTGGAGGTTATCTGATGCCAGACTTGTCATGAAACCTCGTACATCTAAGATGGCTGTTGAAACTCGTAGATTTTAGAGCAGTCAACGAATTGAGTTGGGGTCTGCCGTGTTGGCAACATTGTACAAAGAAATGTGCGGGGCGACGCAACCGAACAAAGCCAAAATAGGAAGTTGCCTATCACTACTGCAATCATGGGCACGGTTTCACTTTCCATTTTTACGTCCTCGAATAGACCACCCATATATATTTCCACTCATAAAGAGGTAAATTTTATATTAGATTTTACAATTATTACGTAGATTTAGAATAAAATTGTATCCTAAAAATTTATTTAGTTAGGTGGAACCATTCGGCAAGTTATGTCGAAATACCTACCTCTCTCGAAGATATACGGCTTGTATTAGACCAACGATCGGAAGCACAAGTAAGTATTAAATAAAATATATATACATAATAAAACAGTCGTTTCGTATTTAGTATTTAGTATTATGTATTATGTATTATGTATATAAATAATATTTTTATCATGTTCATATAGTTTCAATAGACACCATAAGAAGATCCGGCAATTCGGGCAGTAATTCCGGATGAATTCTTTCAAAATCCAAACGCTTGGTATGTGAAGGTCGCATTGGTGAACTATGATACCGTGGAGATGCACCAGTCAGATAGAGTATTGAGGCAATTTGGATTCAGACAACTGATTCCCGTGGCACTTGAGGTGTTTGATAATGAGCACAAAGTCGACTTACGGCAACTGCATACGGATTGGCCGAGATTCTGGTCACACTATATTAAAATGTGGGAAAATTGGTATGATTATATATCAACTTGAGAACCGATCATCGTTCCAGAGTTAGCGTGCGTACCGAAATACATGCCATGGTGTAGGATCCATGGCAAGCCATATTTATTGTCGGAAGAGGAGAGACGATGAAAAATTCGTGCCCAAAGGGAATGACGAGGGCCTTTAAATCGAAGAAGAAGTGACGATGATGCAGGCCCATCAACAGCGCCCACACAATCACCATGCCCAACAGTTCAACCAACGACACCCATATCACAACCTTTTCAGATTACGCGAGGTGCGTATCTTAGCCCTTATATGTATCCTAACCCTTATATGTTTCATTTTTCTAGTCCTATGACAGGTTGGAATGTATGGCCTGGTTCATCTCTGTTCCCGATTACTTTGAGTCAACTGCCGATCTATAGGCCATCATCGCATGAGTGATCACATGAGGTGCCATCGGGGAGCTCTTCTTTCTACCAATCCCCATCACCTTACGGATTCAAACACTTTCGCCATCTGTGATACAAACACCGCCGCAATCATTATTCTATCAAGGTGGGTCACTCTACCAACACCCACAGCCAGATTCCCTACCGGAGGAACCACAACCCCCGCCGAAAGCGGGTGAAATAAGGAATCCAGCACGGACCCGTCGACAACCCCCATGTGGCACTGATTCTGACCACCATGGATATTGATTTTTTTAATATATTTGTACAAACTTTTTTATATTGTTTCATTTAATAAAATAAAAGTTCTTTTGAATAAAACAATTGTAATACAACATAGTTTCATTTAATAAAATTTAAATAATACAATATAGTTTTTTACGACAACTACTAACTATTTCGATTTGGACATGATCTACTTGTATGGCCTGGGTTCCTACACCATCCGCACAACTTCTGTTGATTGGTTGTTTCTCGGATATCCATATTAGTACGTATTCTAGTCGAGCAAGGTCGATCCTTTGGTTTGCGACGCAATTCTCTATCTGGTAACAGCTTAAACGGAGCAAGCGATACAGGCGGCCAATTACGTTCATCAGGGACAGGTGGGAATATGTGTCTTCACACGTTGTACATGGTTTCTAGTTTGTACATTTCGTCGACATAGCTCATGAGATCTAGACGGAGATTCTGACAAGCTGCAATTACATGAGCTATGGATAACGAAGTGCGTCAAACCTCCCACAGTCGCAAGTCCTATTTCTCAAGTGTACACGATATTGCCTGCCAATAATACCTTCGTGCGGTCTGTCAAACTCAGTCACACGAAACCATAGGTTGTCTCAATCGTGACAGACTGTGTGCATGATGTTCGCCTGTGCCTTCGCCTTGTTAATTTCTTGCAATACATTTGCGCACCATAAATGGCCTCCCTGCATTTGGCCTTGATAAGTTGCTGCTCGCTTTGGAAATAGTCCCGCTAAACGAAAATATGTCTCTCACAGAATCGATGTTATCGGTAATTGACGCGTTCCTTTTAGAATAGAATTTATGTATTTAGCCAAGTTCGAGGTCATTTGACCATATTGTTCAAAAGGTATGTTACAGAGGTAGTTTGCGCCTTCTTCGTTAACTGAACGTAAAACCGCCAACATCTCATGAAAACGGTCCTTACTTATCTCATACCCTGCCAATATAAGATGATAGCGAAAATTACATACCACTCTTCCATTCAGAATAAAAAGAAATTATATTAGTAGAGATTAAATACCCATGTTGGTCACTTGCCGTTATTCACTTTTAGATCGATATTACCTGTAATAGTTGGACGCAACATGCCTTAGGCAATACCGAGAGTATGTGTGATGCCACAGGCTTCCCTGTCGCTCAATTGCGGATAGTATTCTGGTGCCTTGATCCGATATGATGCAGATATTAGGTTAGGGGCATACATGCCTCCTTAACCTAGAAAGAAAGAAATCTCAGTCATCAGCTGACTCTCCCGGTGTTATTGCAAACGTAATTGGAAGGATTCTCCCACTGTCATCCTGTGTCACAGCTAACAATAGTCGATGGGTATATCTACCGTACATAAAGGTACAGTCAATTTGTACCAATGGCTTGCAATATAGAAATGCGTATTAGCATTGCTTAAAGCTTCAGAACAAACGCTTAAATACTTGGCATCCACGGAGTAATCGATCGTTGTAGTATGCAGGTTCCGTTTCAAGGTCTATTACGCAACCTGGGACATATCTCTCCAACACCTGACACCACTGCCACACTTCATTATATGAAGTGTCCCACCCACCATGCATCTTTTCCAACGCCTTTTGCTTAGCTATCCAAGCCTTGTGATAAGAGGGTATGTACCTCAACTGGCTATGAATATTGGCAATTAAGACCGGCACTGAAGTTCTAGGATCCGCCTTCACCGTCGGTAGTATTGAGGTAGCTAACATATCTAAATCCATCTTGGGATAATCTTGTGAAACACCTGTCAACGAAGTACATTAAATAATGCAACATTACGTAATAACAATATTATTCAAAAACCCTAGAAGTTTAGTGATACTGTACCGGCAACACATGTATATGGACCTTTGTACTTTTTTATCTCCCACAAGCCTGTCTTTTTCCTCAACGAGGCCATGATTTTCCATGAACATGTACCATCTTGCACTGCAAACTTGGCCTCAAACTTATCGGATTTGGATTTAACCACTTTGTAGTTAACCCCGTTCATGATGCTATGTTGTTTTGATGCACCAAGAAAACTATCTTTATTGGAAAACTCCTTACCAACTTCCAATTCACTCAAATCCAATGAGGAACTTGTACGGTCCTTCTGTGTGGTAGATCTTGAAACTCCAACACATCATCTTGAGATACATCGACATTATGCATGTGGGCTGGAGGTGAGTACACTCTGAATCATGGATCTTCTTCTTCTTCATCTAAACCCCCTTCAACATCTTCAGGTACAGTTGAAATAGGCTCTGGTTCAGAAAATAATGCAACTTCTGCACCATCAGGCCCGGGCTCTCGAGGTGGATCCACATCAAACTCATCATCTAACCCACCATCATCTGCAACGAAAGAGGTCCCCTCACCGGTGGACGTCGTAGGGAGTACATCATCCCTTCTTGTGGACGTTTCATAACATCTCCAATCAGATATGGATTGCCAACCGCTAGAAGTTGATGTCATTCCCCAGTATGTATTTCCAGCATCAAACATCGACCCACTGAGGTGCATATCCCATCCACTAATGGAGTGTCGTGCAAGGGTTGGGTATTCCATACTGCTACTAAACACGGGTGCTTTTGTGTTTTGCCATCCACTAACGGAGTGTCGGGCAGGGGTTGTGTATTCCTCTCGACCGGCAGTAAATGTTGAAGCTGCAAATGCATCATTTGGCGATGAAAATTGTACATATAACTCAACATAGAGTGATCCGCTAGCAAGACGAGTCAGCACCATTGCCTCCAAGCTACTAGCGCATTTGATGTCGAATGAGTCATATGTCACATGATCAAGTGATACAAAAAATCGATACTTAATAGACAAAACTTTCATTGGCGTCATTCTGAAGATTTTACGCCTAATTCTTTTACGAAATTCTGTCAAATCTATGTTCTGGTTAAAAACCAATCTCGCAAAAACAACACCATTTTTAGTGTTACAGACCTCACCATCATAGTAAATAACAGCACTAATACGTTCACTCATCTTCAATTTCTTTTCTTCTTAGCCTCTCTAAATTTTTTTTGCTGTAAGTTATGCAACCTGAGAATAAAATTTGGCTCATTTGTAGGCTCATTTTTCTGCGAACTACTGTAGCAAAAGAGCATCCACGTGGGAGCTTTTTTCAGAACTTTTTACCGATAGTACATCCTGCTTGAAGCGTTTTCGACACTATTTGTTCAGAAATGTCTACTCAGGCTCATTTTCCTGCGAACTACTATAGCAAAAGAGCGTCCACGTGGGAGCTTTTTTTAGAACTTTTAGGGTTTAGGGTTTAGGGTTTAAGGTTTAACGCGAGACCTTTTTTTAGAACTTTTGCCAACAGTGCATCCTGCTTGAAGCGTTTTTGACACTATTTATTCAGAAACATTGACTCAGGCTCATTTTTCTACCAACTACTGTAGCAAAAGAGCGTCCACGTGGAAGCTTTTTTCAGAACTTTTGCCGACAGTGCATCCTGCTTGAAGCGTTTTTAACACTATCTGTTCAGAAACGTCTACTTAGATTTATTTTTCTACGAACTACTGTAGCAAAAGAGCGTCCGCGTGGGAGTTTTTTCCAAAAATTTTCTGACACTGCATGCTGCTTGAAGCGTTTTCGACACTATTTGTTCAGAAATGTCTACTCAAAATTATTCTTGCAGAAACCCTAAACCTTAAACCCTAAAAAATTATATTGTTTATATGTGTTTTTTTCTAATACCCTAAACACAAATTTATTTAAAAACACTAAACCCTAATTTAATCAATTAACCATAAACCCTAAATTCTAATTTAGTATTTAAAATTAATATTTAATTTAATGAATTAACCCTAAAACCCTAAACCTTAATTTAATTATTTTTTTCTCGAAACCCTAAACTTAGCATAGTGCCAGTATGTATGTATGCTGCAATCATGTTATCTTTGAGAATTTCTTTTTCGTGTATGTATATTGGAAATTAATAATTAAAAAAATCAGAAATGAGCTTGTTACAAGGTAAAAGAAACTTGGCCGGTGGATCAAAAATAAAATGATCTAAGCCATTGATAAGGGAAAAAACCCTAACGCTGAAGTAATCGAATTATCAAGTTATTGTTTACACGTTAAGAGTTATTTAAGGGTTTTTTACAAAAATATTATAAGAAATAAAATATTAAAATAGTATGTTTAAACGATTATGTATCAATTAACCCTAATTTAATCAATTAACCCTAAATCTTTAAACTCTAATTTAGTATTTAGTATTTAAAATTAGTTAATTTAAACCCCAAATCAATTAATTTTTTTTATAAACCCTATAAATCCTAAAACCCTAAAACATAAAAAACCCTAACCCTGAATTATAAAAAACATTAACCCTAAAACCCCTAACGTACAAATGGGCAAAACGCTTCCCTAGGGGAGTGTTTTTGTCCACGTCAGCAAAGCGCACCCTCCAGGAAGCTTTTTCTTTGACATGGACAAAAGCGCTCCCCTAGGGAAGCGTTTTGCTGACACGTACTCTGAAAGCGTACTAACGTGGACGCGTTTTCGGGGAAAATTGCCTAGTCCGGTAAATAACCAAAAAATCGGCTCATTTCCGTAATTAACTTTAAAAAAGGGTATTTTTCAGTAAAACGCCCCTTTTTTAATTAGTTTTTTATTTGTTAATATTTTTTTTCGCTTGTGAAAGTTTTTTTTAGAAATTGCATTGCGAGTGTGCAAAACAATTTTGTATTGTTAAAAGAAATTATTACCATGTTTTTTTTACTTTTAAAATAAAAAAAATAAAATAAAATTGCAACTTAAAATCAGCTTCAACACTTTATTTATTCAAATTTTAAATTTAGAAATATAATTGATTTAAAAAAACATGATTTTAAAAATATATAAAACACAAAACTATAATATCCATAAAAAAGACATAGTTTTAAAAAATAAATAAAATGTAAAATCTATTAAAAATTTAATGAGTGCTAAATTTATGATAACTTGCTAATCATCTAGCTTTTTTTTTCATTAGGTCATATAAATGGTTTAAATTATAAGATCATGTTACATTCATTGTATAGGTGAAAGAAAAAAACCAAATTTAAAAGTTGATCGAATGCAAGATGTTACATTTATTGCTAAAACAACTCAAAACAAACATTTAAATAATCATTGAAGTAAAAATTCATAAACAACAATGAGTAAACCATGGCAATTACAATTAAATGGCTATACAAGCACTACAGCAGAACAGGCTTTTAGCAGTACTTTTAGCGGCGTTTGAACCAAAAATGCCGCAAAAGTTGTACATTTGTGGCGCTAGTAAGAAAACGCCGCAAAAGATTAGAGCTATAACAATGTTTATGACAAAAACGCCGCAAAAGGTCAAGCATTAGCGGCGTTTATGAAACAATCGCCGCAATAGATAGAGAATTAGCGGCGCTTTTTAGAAAACGCCGCTAAAAAACAAACATTAGCGGCGTTTTCCGAAAATGCCATTAAAGATCAAGCCTTAGCAGTGTTTTTCGAAAAGCGCCGCAAAAAAAGTTGACTAAAACGACGTCGCCCTTTGTTGAGAAGATCGATCTTTAGCGGCACTTTTTGAAAAACGCCGTTAAAAATCAAGCATTAGCGACGCTTTCCGAAAAACACAGCTAAAGATCGAGCATTAGCGGCGCCTTTTGAAAAACGCCGCAAAAAAGTTGAGCTTTAGTGGCATTAACGGCGCTTTTTAGAAAACGCAGCAAAAAGTTAACCAAAACAACATCGTTTTATTGAGCTTTAGTGGCATTGGCAGCGCTTTTCAGAAAACACCGTAAAAAGATAAGCATTAGCGGCGTTTTTCAAAAAACGCCGCAAAAGAATCATTTTATTTTAGGATTTAAGGTTTAATGTCTATGGTTTGGGGTTTTAGGGTTTATGATATAATGTTTTATTATCTTGTGATTAGAGTTTTGAGTTTAGGGTTTATAGTTTAGGGTTTATTGTTTTATGGTTATGGTCTTAGTATTGTTCACGGTTTCAGGGGTTAGGCTATTAGGGTTTAAGGGTTAGAGTTTTTGTTAAAATGACAAAAAATCAATTTATTTTAGAGTTTAGATAAGCAATAAAATTCCTTTTTAATTACCTTTGTCCCTTGTAATATATATATTTAGGGTTTAGGGTGTATGTTGGCCTAAGATTTAAGGTTTATGATTTATGATTTGGGGTTTAGGGTTTGAGGTGTGAAGTTTATGGTTTAATTTTTAGGGTTTGGGGATAAATATGGTGAATTACGTAACTTGTGTATTTGGGTTTTTTTATAATATAAATCTAAATAAGATAAATATAAATTATTATTTTAAAATATATATATATCAAGATAGGTTAAATCCCAAAAGCATACATGAACAACGGTTTAGTGTGCAATTGTATGCATGAACTTTAATTTGATCCAGTTCTTGTAAATTATTAACACAATTATTGATATATATATCAAGATAGGTTAAATCCTAAAAGCATACATGAACAACGGTTTAGTGTGCAATAGTTTAGTGTTTATGGGATAGGGGTTAGAGGTTTAGGGTTTAGATTAATTAATGTTTTTTAATTTATAAATTAAAATTAAAATTATAGTTTAAATTATTTAAGAGATAATAGATAAACTTTATATATATTAAATGGTTTAAGATTTAATCTAAAAATATTTTGATATACTAAAAACAATTCAATTCAAATTAATTCCTCTACACTTAATTTATTTAAGTGAAATTTAAACTTAAAATTTTAAAGTTATCATGCAATGTAACAAATAAAAATGAAATATAAAAACTATGAGATTAGTGGCGTTTCTTAAAAACGCCGCAAAAAAGTAAAATAGTATAACAAAAACGGCATCGTTTTAATTGGAGATTTAGGGGATTAGCGGGCAAAAAACATAGTACTTTAAGGAAAACGGCGTCGGTTTCATATATTTCAAGAGTAATATGGGTTTGAATCATAGTTGCATTAATTTTATTTAAAAAGGCAAATTATGCTATTATCCCATGTACTATATGTAAAATGTGTATTTAGTCCTTATATTTTAAATTGATTAGTTTTAGTCCCTGTATTTTTCAAATAGATCAATTTTATCTTTTGTACTTTTCAAAATTTAAAATTTTTAGTCATGATCACTCAAATGATAGCAATTATATATGTTTGGTTAAATTATGCTATTAGTCTTGGTATTGTGCGTAAAGTTGTAGGTTGAGTTCATGTTATCCGATTAGATCATTCTTGGTCCCTATACTTTTCGAATTTTAAAATTTTAATTCTGATACAAATGACGACCGTTAAATTCGTAACTGGCTTTTTGTGAGTAATATGTTTGTTACATTAGATTTTAGAAATAGTAAAACTTAATGAATTTTGTCGAAACCATCTTTCAAAAATTTTAAATTTAATGAAAAAATGGGAAATTGACTTTTTGAAAATAAAACATGGAGTCGCCACCGACCTTTTTGTTTTGGTGTGATCGGATCACCTAAGAATTTGGTTATTTTAATAAAACATTTTTGTTTACTAAAACAATGATTTTGGTCTACGAACTTTTGAGAAAACGGGTTCGGGAGTCGGTTACGCATGAGGAAGGATTAGCACCCTCACTACGCCCAAAATTGGTACCAAATCGATTAAATACTGTCCTTATGTCTAAGATTTAAAAATGTTTTGAAATGTGGTTCCCTTTTGATAACATTTGAATAACCCGAGTTGGTCATCAAAATCCTCTTGTTTCAGGGGAATATAGCATCACATCCAGTACAATAGGACATGATCCTTTATACCCTTGAAAACATGATAATTTTTGACTTCCAAAAATTTATAAGTTGAAAATTACAAAAGGATGCCCGATTATTTAGTTCAACGTAAAACCGAAACCCAGCACAGTAGGGCACGATTCCTCGAATTTTTAAACATCGAGCATTGCCTTATTTTTAGAATTTTTAAGAAACATGAGTGAAATTCTAAAGGGGATATTCGATTATTTTGAACCAACAAGAAATCGCAAGCCAGCACGATACGGCACGATTCCCCGAATTGCCAAACATCGAACATCACCTTCGTTTTGTAGAATCTTTAAAGACATGGGTGAAATTCCAAAAGAATATTCGATTGTTTTGAACGAACGGGAAATCGCAACCTAGCACGATAGGGCACGATTCCCAAATTGCCAAACATCGAGTATTACCTTCGTTTTAAAGAGTTTTTAGAAAACATGAATGAAAATTCAAAGGGACACTCGATTATTTTAAGCAAACGAGAAATTGTAACCCAGCACGTTAGGGCACGATTCCAAGAATTACCAAATATCGAACATCGCCTTCGTTTTAAAGGATTTTTAGAAAACATGAATGATTATAAAACTAGTTTAAAGCGCATTAATGTGTTTTGAAATAAGACAAAATTAATCATAAAAATTTGGCTTTTACAAAACCACATTTCATATACCAAATGGAAAACAATGATAGGAGATAATGTACACACATAAGATACAATCAATTAACGAACTAACAATTAAGTATAACTAACCTAAAAATATAATCCGATTACAATCATGCATGGGAAATAATTGATATCATAATACAATGACGAAAATAATAATATAACAATTCAACACAACCAAAACAATACACAGAATAATATGCCACAATAATATACATAGCATGATATAAAATAATCAATGCAAGATGTAGAAAAACAACGTAGCAATTAGAAGCTAATGTGCCATAACGATTTTGAAATAATAACAAATAAATGGACACATAATATATAGGTTGACAAATTTGTATAAAAACTAGGAATAGATATATAATTTTTGAAATGGATATTATAGAATAAATGTTTGAATCAAATTGCGTGTAAAATATTTTAGACACAAATTCATTTAAAAGTTGACAAAGTACATGCTAATTTAAATAATATATAATACAAAAGAATAATAAAGATACATGACAAGACATAATACACAAAATAGATTTATAAAACATATGTACATGTAAATTTATTGTAAAAAAAATCATGAGATTAATAATAATATATATAAATTTTAAGTTAGTCTAAAAATTTTATACATACCCTTATATCAAAATATTTAAATAAGAGGCTATATAAAACACAAAAGTAATATAATATAAAGAAATATTCAAGAATAATAATTTTATAATTACAAAGATGAAGTTTCTAAAATTGTTTCATATATACATAATTATTAAAATATATGTTATGGAATAAATATTTTTTAATCGAATAGCATACAAAATATTGAAGAATATTAGCTTAAAATTGACAATTTTCATAAAAAAAATTTAAATTATGTACCAAATATGAAAAGATTAAAAAAAATGTATAATAAAATATAATCTTAGAAATATAATAAATTTACAAATCATATATATATATATACATAAATAACTTTAGAAGTAATTATTTGTAAAAACATGGAAATGCACACAAGGTTAAATTACTTTTACTACATGTGTATAAATATGTATAAAAGTATTTAAAGATATTAGAATTATATGATATAAAGAGGAAATTCAAACAATAATTTTATAATCACAAAAATGAATTTTAAAATAACAGCTTAGCTATTAAAACGGTGCATGTACAAATATACGCAAAATATTTAAATGAGATGTTATACTAAATGCATAAATAATATAATAAAAAGAACTCCAAAATAATTATCCAATTAAAAACAAAGCAAAATTATTAAAATAAATCAACACCTAAAAAATATTAAACGAATTTAAAGTAGTAATTTATATCAATAAAAACTCAATTATAACTGAATAAAATTTAAAGGGATAATTTGTAAATAAAATAGAGTATTAAAATATAAAAAAGGACTAGCACGCCGCGAATGCGAATGCTCAGGGACCAAATCTGGAAATATTCTGGATCCCAAAATGCTGCATAAAAGCATGGGCTAAACTGATATGATTTCTTAATCCAGATGCCATTTAAAAAAACAACTAAAGTACCAATAGGGCCTAATTCAACATCAGGGTGAACGAGAGGGGTCAGCGTGCAAATCTCCCAATTTAAGCAAACACACATGAATTTGGCCTGCTAAACGGTCAACATGCAGGCCTTTACCCCTTGGAACGGCACAATTTTCTAAACCTGATATTAAAACCCCCATTTCCATTTATTTACCTTTCGAAAAAGCTATTAATCTTTAAGCTCCCCTTTTTTTTAAAAAAAAAAACCCTTAATCTGCTCTGTTAGGGTTGGTTCAGCACACTGCCGCCAAACCACCATCAGTTCGATGGCCGATGGCGCGAAATACCAGACTCTGCCGACGGGGGTCGTAACCACGAAGATCTGGTAAGTCACTTCTTTCCCTTTCTTTTTTTTAAAAAAAAATCTTCAAATCGTATTTCACTCTTTTAAAAAAAAAAGAGCAAAACTTCAAAGTGAAACGTTCGACCCTCGCCCGAATCTCCTTATTTTCGAGATACTTGGGTGTTCATTGGTGTTGTTTCAGATGTTTCTTTCTTTTATACAAAAAAAAAGCAAGCAAATGAGGAGAGAAACAAAAGACTAACAGACTTGAAAAATCACCTATTGATTTGTGATTTCTGCCTTTTCTATTTCTTTGTTGTATGTGAGTTCGTAACCGTTTACAAGGATTGAAATCTCGGCTTTATAGCCGAAAAGGAAAGAAAGGAAAAATCAAAATAAAAAAAATACAATATTTCTCTTTGTTTGTATTTGCTGCTGTTGCTTGTTTGTTTTTTGCAGGTACGGGTGCGCTGGCACTTGAGTACGGGCTGTGCTGGCGCGGGCGTGGTTGCTGGACGGTACAGAGCGTACGGCGCTGGATGCTTGGCTGCGGCGCAACGTAGACCTTAGGGTTTCTGCCCGTTTTAAAAATTTGGGCCATTTGGGCGTTGAAACTTTAGACCTAGTTTTTAAGTTTGGATTTGGGTTTTATTATTGGGCTTGTATACTGGACTTTTATGGTATATATTTTTTGTTTTGTTTTTGTTGTTTTTTTTTTTTTGGTTTTGTGTTTGCACGGGCCCGGGCCAAAAATGGTCATTACAAATTTAATAGCTACCATTTAATTAATACTACAATTTTAAAACAATTTTAAAATTCAAAAATTACAATGACTAAAAATAACAAAATGAAAGTAAAAGGACTAAATCCACAACTTACATATAATTCAACGACTAATAGAAAAAAAAATAATTAAAAATATTTAACTTGTTTATATTTAAAAAAGTAATAAATATCAAATGAAAATAACATGTATATATTTATAAAAAAATTAAAACAATATCATTAGATTTAAATAAATTTACGTTAAGTATTTATAAATATGAAAAAATTTAAGTAAAATTTAATTGGAGATTTAAGGGATTAGCGGCGTTTTTTGAAAAAACGCAGTAAAAAAACAAAATAACGTAAACGGCGCCGTTTTAATTGGATATTTAGAGGATTAGCGGTATTTTTTTTAAAAACGCCACAAAAAACATAATTGTTTAACTTAAACGGCCTCATTTTCCTTTCTGAAATATTTTCTTTTTTCTCATGCCCGACACCCATTCCCCCAATCCAAAACAGATTTCCCCAATTCTTTAATTTCTCTTAATCCCTAAATTTCCCCCAAAAGAATCAGCAGACACGGTGAAGAGTCATTGTCGAGGTAACATACATCTGACTTGAATCGCTTTTCTGTTTTGTAGGTTACTCACAACAAATTCGTATAATCAGACGCTTTTCTCGTTTGCTTCATCGGAGTGTAAAATTTCAGGTAAGTTGTTCTTTTATTTGAGAACAATTTGATTTCTTCTTTGTTTAACCTATGGGTTTTGGAGGAATTTCAAATCTATCTTCCTCGATTTGAGTTTTGCAACAATCTTAGTTTTGTTTTCCAAGTTAAGCAGAAATCTATGCTAAACTCCAACTCATTTCCAACCTATCTTTACCAACAACATCCCATTTATTCCATACTTCACAACGTTTAACATATTAATTTAGGACTAGGGTTTGTGTGGCTTCTTTTGGTGATTGAGAAATCAGATGAAATTGAAAGAATGGTGGATGTCTTCACAACGTTAAATTTCTAAACGATTCTGTTTTTGTCAGCTGCTCATAGTTCTACCATAAAACTTTGGATGTCCACATCCTTGTGTTTTCCAACCAATTATATAAAATAAAAAGAGTGGGCCATTGCAACCACACCCCCATCGGCTACTTCTACAGCAACTTCATCATTCAAGCATAAATCCTCATACTAATATGTTTTACTAATAATAAATACAATAAATATTTTGAAACAGTCTCAACCTTATCTCCAGATTAAACAGCCTGTGAATCCTCAACCATCACCACAATATCTAGCATCTCCTAGTTTTTCTCCAATATTGAAAATTGAGATCTGTCCAAATTACTCCATTGTGCAACTTTTGGGATAGAGATTAATTTCTTGACATTTGTTTCAATATACATGGTCCGAACATCTCAGACTTGATCGAGTCAATACTATCATTTTCATGGATATTATCACTTTTTGATGGATAATGTTAACCCTCCTAGCAGCTTGACAAAACTCTTTAACATGCATGTATTGGCCACAACTAAAACAAACATTAGGCAATAATTTATACTAGACTTTCTAGATATGATTCTCCACCATACTTCACAACGTTTAACATATTAATTTAACTTGGTAAGCATAAAACAAGGCTACATATTGGGCAATTAGTGAAGGACACTTCGGCTAAACTTAAACAAGCTAGTGAAACGAATCACAATGCCGGAATTAGTGTAAGTTCGGGATGATAAACTTGGTGTTTTCCATTCATATTGGGCAATGTTGTTGTTTGCATGATATTATATCAACCTTGTGGCTTAAAGTCTAGTATACTTTGGCAGATTGGTTGGCCTACTTCATTGCCTACAAGTGAGAATGAGCCATTTGTGAAAAGTGTACTGCGAGAGAAGGTAACCTGAATCTATATTACTCGTACTTAGGTGTAAATGTTAGATACTTGTATGTGTCCTATGCGGATATATTGGAAATTTTTAACTGTATTTGGAGGATCCTTGAAGAGTCCGAACAACACACAATTGAATTGTGATAAAGAAATGATATTAACTTTTTCATGGATGTAGTGTTCTCCTTATCATTTCCTTGAAACCTTTGAGTTCTTTCTTCATCGTACAGTCTTTCTTGTAATTATATATGTAAGATTTGCTTGCCATCATGTTTTCTTGTGGTTATAATGTAAAACATGTTAAGCCAATGGATGATCATCATATTATTGGTAGAAAAATGCACTGGAGGAATTGATGCTGAAAAGTTTACCTTTACGACCAAGAGTTGAGGAGTAAGTTGTCATTCTTCGTGTTTTATTCATTTTTGAAACCTACTTGTCCTCAACACCAGTCCTTCAAATCTGGTTTTACTATTGTGTTTATGCAGTTTAATTGATGATGCATGTAACAAAGGAATACCCGTGATCATCTTAACAGCATACGGTAGAAGTGGAGAAAAAACTGCTCGGTATGTCCTAGTGATATCCAATATTATGCTATGCATTATTTCTGGGCTATAAGAGATGTAATTTTGCTATGATTCGAGTATGCTACTAGCTTTTCTCTCCCTCTTTTCCATCTATATTTTTTTGTATAAGCATGTTCTATACAGCACCTTGTAAAACCAAATCTCAATGACACAGTTCATCTATACGATGGAGTCCTTTTGAGACATCCTTCTCAATACCTCAGAAATATTGACGGCTTAAGCTAATGTATTTAACTTCAAACACTTACCAGATTGCTAGAGTTCAAGATGCTTTGTTGACTGCTTGCAAGCTTGCTAATGTTTTCCCATTTGGATTGAATGAATATATATTTGGATTGAAGTTAAGTTATATATTTTATGAGAGCTAAAATCTAATTTTACCATTGTATTAGCTTATATCTTTATAAACTTGAGGAAATGCTTAATGTCTTTTAATTCCTTTAATTAATTATAGGCCAACAAGAAGGTAGCAGATGCTAAACTTGCAAAAGATTTTCAAGCATTTTTGAAAGAGTTTATATCTTTATAAACTTGATTTTGTGTTTATGCAGTTTTATTGATGAAGCGATCGCTTCGACTAATAGTTTCGTTAATCTTGAGAACATTGATAACAGAATTATCACTGAAGTTTTGGGTTCTGAAAGGTACGGCCGGGTTTAATTTCAAGGATCTGGTGTTACCCCGACCCAATATTTTGGATCCGGCTCCCAACAATACATGCCTTCCGGGAGTCAAACTCAAGCTGAAGTTCAGAGGTTAAGAGACCAGATAGCTCAGATGCAAGCGAGCACAGTTAAGCAAATTATCGAGGTTCAAAGAAAATATGAAGAACTCCAGCAATAACTTAGAGTGGAGGCAGCAGAGAAGGAGGCAGCGGCAGCAGCGAGGGAGTCAGAGGCAGCAGCAATAGCAGCAGATGTTTCAACAGTACGAAGAGCTCCAGCTACAGCTTCAGTAAATGATGCAGATGTTTCAACAGTCGCAAAAGCCGCCATCTTAAACATTAGTTTTCTCCTTGTAAAAATGTTTTTAACATTGTCACTGTTAGGATTTTAACCCGATTAAGCAACGAACAAGAAAATAGCGAAATAAATTGAGATATTGAACACACAAATTTAACGTGGAAAAACCCCTCCAAAGAGGATAAAAAACCACGGGCAAAGATAATTTTACTATAATGGCAAAAGAACGAAGAGTACAAAAGATGGAGATAAAAATTAAACCCCGAAAACCCGAAAACAAAGAGCCCACAAAACGTAAACACAAAATTCTCTAAATGTGTTATGAGTTCTAATTTCTAATGGGTGTGTTTTCTAAGGTTGTAAAAGAGCCTATTTATAGGCTAAATTCATAGATTAAATAATAATAAAATAATCTAAACTAATCAGTGTTTGATTGAAACAAGTAAACAAAGTTTAACTAAAAGATTATTTTTCAAATCTGACTGAAAATAGGAGTCATATTTAACAAATCTCCACCTTGACTCATATTTTCACAATGTCATCTTTGCCAAAGCCCGCCACCAGCTTATCTTGAACTATGCAGAGAATTAACTGAGTCGAATTTGTGCTTAAAAACTGGAAGACTTCTAGCCTTCGACTTGTATACTGCCAAATCAAAACCAACTCGGGTTTGATTTTCGAACACAGTGCCCTAACTTTTAAAAACCTGCATCTAAAAGAGAACCTCTCTTCAACGAAACAGTCATATATTTTTCCCTCCTATGACCAAGTTACCTCCGCTCCAAACAAGTTGACTTCAACTCCGTAATGGACGAGGGACGTCCGATTTCACCGGTCACTGTATAACCTTTCAGAATATAAAGACTGTCGGTTCTTTTACCTTTTAACAAAATGAGAACTCCAGGAGATACTTTAATGCCGCTCGAGTTGATGTTGATTTTGCATCCTTTCAAGTCTAAAATACTTAAGGAGATGAGATTCTTTCGTAAATCAGGTACATACCTGACATCTGAAAGTGTCCTAATCATCCCATCATGCATCTTAATTTTAACAGTACCAATACCAATTACCTTACTAGATGAATCGTTTCCCATGCGCACAACTCCACCTTCAATCGAACTGTATGTGGAGAACCATTCTTTATTGGGACACATGTGGAAAGAACATCATGAATCTAGGATCCACTCGGACGTGAGCTTGGTGTTATCTCTTGTTGACACTAACAAGAAATCATCACCGTTTTTATCAGCCAAATTAGCACCAGCTACATCTTCCTCGTTACTCTCAGCAGCTTTTTTATTTCGCAGTTTATAACAATCTGCTTTGACGTGACCTAACTTTTTACAATAGCGACACCTTTTATCTCGTTTCTTTGATGCTACCAAAACAGAAGCTTGCATATCTGTCTTGCTATCCAAATGAAGCTCATTGATGAGTTTGTCTCTACTCAACAAATGACCCTTCACATCTTCGAACGAGAGTTTGTCTCTACCATAAATCAGGGTCTCCCTGAAAGACTTGTATAAAGGGGGTAAAGAGCACAATAATAACATAGCCTGATCTTCATCGTCAATATGAACCTCAACATTCTTTAAATCATTTAAAAGAGTAATAAATTGACTGATGTGATCTCTAAGAAGCTCACCTTCGTTCATGTGAAACGTAAATAGACATTGTTTCAACACTAAACGATTAGCCAGAGACTTAGTCGTATAAAGAGTTTCTAACCTTTTCCACAAGGAGGATGAGGTTTTCTCCATCAATACCTCTTGCAATACCGTATTCGCAAGGCACAACTGGATTGCAGACAAAGCCTTTTCATCAAGCTCTTCCCTTTCTGTTTTATTTAGATTCTCAGGCTTTTTCCCGGTAACAACCTTTTTCAAGCCTGAGTGAACTAGAATTGCCATCATCTGAACTTGCCACAGATTGAAATTTGTCTCACCATCGAACTTCTCAATTTCAAACCTTGTTCTTGCCATCTCTGAACGGGCTGATCTATGAAAATTGAACTAGCTCTATACCACTTGTTAGGATTTTAACCCGATTAAGCAACGAACAAGAAAATAGCGAAATAAATTGAGAAATTGAACACACAAATTTAACGTGGAAAAACCCCTCCAAAGAGGATAAAAAACCACGGGCAAAGATAATTTTACTATAATGGCAAAAGAACGAAGAGTACAAAAGATGGAGATAAAAACTAAACCCCGAAAACCCGAAAACAAATAACCCACAAAACGTAAACACAAAATTCTCTAAATGTGTTATGAGTTCTAATCTCTAATGGGTGTGTTTTTTAAGATTGTAAAAGAGCCTATTTATAGGCTAAATTCATAGATTAAATAATAATAAAATAATCTAAACTAATCAGTGTTTGATTGAAACAAGTAAACAGAGTTTAACTGAAAGATTATTTTTTAAATTCGACTGAAAATAGGAGTCATATTTAACAGTCACATTTAACATTATTGTAAGAATATTTTGAGTTATACTTCATTTTTTAATTTACATCATAAATCTTTCGTTCAATTTAAAGTATCATTTATATTTAATGTTTTTGGTTGTATTTTTTATGTTACATTTGCTATTTTTGGTTGGATTTGATGCTATATTTGCTGTTTTTGGTTGGATTTAATGCAGGAAGGGTTGGATATTGGTGAAAAATGTACATTGCAAATCTACCAAAATTACCAGCGTTTGTGGGAAAAGTAGCGACGCTTTTCTCATAAACGCCGCTAAAAGTCTTGATCTTTTGTGGTATTTTTCTCATATAAACGCCGTTAAAAGCCATGACTTTTAGCGGTGCTTTCCCCATAAACGCCGCTAAAAGTCTTGATCTTTTGTGGTGTTTTTCTCAGATAAACACCATAAATTTTTTTGACGTTTACTATAGTGGCATTTTTTGCGGCGCTCGTGAAAACGCCACAAATAATTATAGCGACACTTTAAAAAATGCCACTAAAAGTATATTTTCTTGTAGTGAAGTGATAAATGAAGTTAAAATAACTCAATTTGGCTCACATACTACAAATTGGAGTCAATGGCAATCAAACATGGAAGCTAACTTATGAATCCTGGGTCAAACTAGTAAAATGTAGGGTTATATTGTCTTGAGACATGTCTCTTATGTTTTCAATTTTTAACTTCAAATTTCATGCTTCAAGAACAATGGAATTATGTCTTGATACTCGAGACTGTGTCACCATGTCTCTAGATTAGGCATCTTATGTCGTGAGGCATTCATTATATGTCTTGAGATTCATACCTAAAAATGCATATGAATCTTATGAAATTATTCTTGAGGTCTCGAGATACTTGCCTAAAAATGCAAAAAATAAGCAATAAAAGTTATGCAATTAACTCCTTAAATGTACCTAAACACATGCATCATACAACTAAACCGTCACAAATACATTTGATATACTAAAACAAGTATAAAATGATCATTAACACAATTAACCAAAAACTCACTAGACATGTAATTTGCAAAACATAATAACAAATGTATGCCATATAAGTTTGCATCACAAATTAAATCCAAAAGTGTTCAATAATCTAAAAATGAACCAAACCAAATATACTAAATTGCAAATAAAAAATGTAGGTTTAGACTTGATGGCTTCGATGCTATGAGACGTTGAATCAAAACTCTAACACACTCTTGCTACCCACACATGGACGCACACTGAGCTTTTTGAAGCTAAGTGATACTAACGTAACCAAGTTTTTAATATATAACCATTAAACAACAAAAAATGTTAACACAATAAAACACTATCAAATATGCATGATTCACATAGTCGAAGCATTTCAATTTAGCCTCAATTAACAAATTTCTAAAAACATCATGTGAATCACTCAACATATCCAAACCGTACTTGAATATTGCCTCAAATCATTGCATAACATATTCCAAATATCATGATCATCAACAATTCCAGTTCACATTCATCATTATAAATATATTCACAGTAAAGTTTATGCCCCTATTAACCAACTATAGAACAATAAACAAATATGCAGATAAAACCTTTACCATATCTCAAAAGTTGGTACAAGCGCCAAACAGAGAAAATGCACCAAAGTGTATGAAAACACAACTTTCCCTAATGCACTAATAATGCATACAAGTGTCAAATATTCCTATCACAAGTAATCTCATGATATAACAATTATACCCAAACCATTCCCAACATTACTAAATAAGGCATTTTCTATTAAAACATGTCCTAAAAATATTAAAAATCACAAATTATCACCCACATTCTTTGCATTAGTCATTTAAATGGTATAATGCGATTTCCAAAAAAATCCACCACAACCTAAGTTTAAGCTTGATTACAACATAGGCATAGATCAAGCATAAACTAATCGATAACCATAAGCATGGCATCATCAGTAAATCCTAAGGTAGATTACTTAATCCAATCTATATTAAGAAATTGAATTAAGCTAGCACAAAATTAAAATTTATTATGCTTCGAAAACCTTTTATTTTCTCTTGACCTTAGATGATTTCGTCACCTCTTTTGCTACAAACCATAATTAAAACAATAAAATAAAAATTCAAGAAACATAATCAAATATCAAATCCACCAAAAACTATTAATGAGATGCAATTCGATATAGTGAAACATTTTATTGAATTATTTGCCTCCTTAAGAGAACTCCAAACAGATCAATCTGAAACCAAACTTTAACATTACAACTAAGTTTAGGAACTCACAAACACATGAAAACCATCAACAATACTAGCTCCTAAGTTCTCTCTCTAAAACTCTCCAAGCACTCAATCGTGCTATCTTTCAAGAACTCATTCAAGACTAATATCAACCCTAAAGTTTAGTTATCCCACTTGATTCTAAGCTTAAAAACATTGAGAAACATC
This sequence comes from Gossypium hirsutum, assembly GCF_007990345.1. Taxonomy (NCBI): domain Eukaryota; kingdom Viridiplantae; phylum Streptophyta; class Magnoliopsida; order Malvales; family Malvaceae; genus Gossypium; species Gossypium hirsutum. The sequence goes on from NC_053425.1 coordinate 5,392,975, forward strand.
AAAATTGAAACTTTCTCACTCTACTAATACAAATCTTCAAATATGAAAGAAAAATCAAAATCAATATTCAATGTTTAAAGATAATATATTACGGTTAAAAATCATCTTACCTTATTAGAAAATTAAACTACATTCAAAAAATTAAAAACTCAAACTCTTCCTTCTTTTCCAACACTAATGTGAGCTAAGAAAGATAAAAAAAATTTGTTAAAATTTATTCTTTAAACCTTGTTTTTGTGTTAAGATTTAATGAAATTTAACTTACCCATCTAAAATAATTGAAGAATGTTTGATGAGAAAAATGAGAAAAAAAATTGTGTTTCTGAAAAAAGCAAACCATGCAAATGGAAGAGGAGGTACCTTTCCCTCCAAATAAAATTTCAAATTGGGAACATTGCTAAAACGGGCTTAGGGAAATAATTAACCTAAATTTTCACACATTAACCTAAATTCTTTTACTATCCTTACAATCTAGTCCATAGGTCTTAAATCCAAATTTCTCATTTCTAATTAATTAACCCATCTAATTAATGAATATTAACCCTTTAATAATCATCTAATCCATTATGTATCCATTCTCAGAAGCCTCTTAATCTCAGAATTTAAGAAATTTAACTCAAAACTAAACTTCTAAAATTCGGGAAATTATATCAAATATGTATTTATCAATTCAACCTTAGGTATATTATGTATATTCAAAGTTGCATTACTCTTGGGTTCAATCTTTGGACTTATGTTTTATTTTAAGTTGTGTTTTTTTAATTATTTTATTTAATTTTTTATATAAAACATTAAAAATAAAAATATAATTATAATAATATTTACTACCTTATTAAAAATGGTTTTTAAGTCATTATTAAATAAGTTGGTGTATATTTTAAGTTAATAAAGATATAAATAAAAATATATATTAAATTATGATTCATCTACAATGAGGTGAAAAAATATTTATTAAAAATTATATTTAATTCAAAATAAAATTTTAATTAAAATAATAAATTTTAAAATTTAAAACCACCATATTCCACTAAGGTCAAGTCCCAAACAAATTACTCTTATAGTAATTTACTTTGTAAAAAATTGTCTTTTTTTTTACTCATTGTCAAATTGACTTTGTTTTAAATATAGAACATATATAGTTTAGCTTAATAGAGGTAAAATATGAAAAAGCCCTCAAACTATTATATTATGTTGAAGTAAGCCCTTATACTTATTTTGTAGTAAAATAAACACTTTATCTAGGGCAATATATTAAAAAAAGCCCTTTTTTTGATAATTACGGAAATGGACCAACTTTTTTATTATTTACAGGAAAAGACCATTTTCCCCGAAAGCGCGTCTACGTCAGTGCGAAGTTACTGTGCACGTCAGCAAAACGCGTCCCTGGGGAAGCGTTTTGCCACGTCATCACAAAGCGCGCCCTCAAGGAAGCGCTTTGTGCTGACGTGGCAAAATGCTCCCTCAGAGATGCGTTTTGTCCCTTTTTTAAGGGTTAGGGTTTTTTAAGTTTAGGATTTTTAGTGGGTTTAGGGTTTAGGGTTTTTAGTGTTTTTTAAGGGAAAAATTAATGAACACTTAGAGTTCAGGGTTAATTAATTAAATTAACTATGAGAATAAAAAAATGATTAAATTAGGGTTTCAAGTTTTTTATGGTTAGGGTTTTTGATTGTTTTAGGGTTAAGGTTTTAATAGTTTAAGGTTTTAGAGTTTTTTAAGGGAGAAATTAATGAACACTTAGAGTTGAGGGTTAATTAATTAAAATAACTATGAAGATAAGAAAAAATCAATTAAATTAGGGTTTATGGTTTTTAGGGTTAGGGTTTTAATGGTTTAAGAATTTTAGTGTTTTTTAAGGGAAAAATTAATGAACACTTAGAGTTGAGGGTTAATTAATTAAATTAACTATGAAAATAAGAAAAAATAAATTAAACTAGGGTTTAATGGTTTAGGATTTAATGGTTTAAGGTTTATAGTGGTTTAAGGTTTTTTGGTGGTTTAGGGTTTTTAGTGTTTTTTAAGGGAAAAATTAATTTAATTAGAGTTGAGGGTTAATTAATTAAATTAACTATGAAAATAAAAAAATCAATTAAATTAGGGTTTAGGGTTTTTTAGGGTCTATTAATTAAATTAACTATTAATTACGGAAAAAAGCTCCCATGTGGACGCTCTTTTACTACAGTGGTATCTAATAAAATAATTTTGAGAAGATGTTTCTAAACAAATAGTGTCAAAAATGCTTCAAGAAGGATGCATTTTTAGCAAAATTTCGGAAAAAAAGCTTCCACGTGGACGCTCTTTTACTACAGTGGTATCTGATAAAATAATTTTGAGAAGATATTTCTGAACAAATAGTGTCAAAAATGCTTCAAGAAGGATGCACTTTCAGCAAAATTTCAGAAAAAAAGCTTCCACGTAGACGCTCTTTTGCTACAGTGGTATCTGAAAAAGCCTTAGACTATAAATGAGCCAAACTTCATTCTCAGGTTACATAAGTTACAGCAAGAGAAACTGAGGATGAATGAACGTGTTAGTGTTGTTATTTACTATGATGGCGAGGTTTGTGACACTGAAAACGACATTTTTTTTATTAGAGAGCAGAGTACGACTGGTTTTTAACCAAAACATAGATTTCACAGAACTTCGTAAAAGAATTAGGCGTAAAATCTTCGGAACAACGCCAATGAAATTTTTGTCTATTAAGTATCAATTTTGTACTTCGGTTGATCCCATGAGATATGACTCATTTGACATCAAAAGACCTCGTAGCTTGGAGGCGATAGTGCAGACTCATCTTGTTAGTGGATCACCCTATCTTGAGTTATATGTATAATTTTCATCACCAATTGATGCATTTGCAACCTCGACATCTAATGTTGTTCGAGAAGAATACACAACCCCTGCCCGACACTTCGTTAGTGGGTGACAAAACACGGAAGCGCCCGTGTTTGGTAGAAGTATGGAATACACAACCCCTGCACGACACTCCGTTGGTGGATGGGACATGCACCTCGGTGGGTCGATGTTTGATACTGGAAATACGTACTGGGGAATGACATCAACTTCTAGTGGTTGGCAATCCACATCGGATTGGGGACATTATGAAACATCTAGAAGAAGGGATGATGTACTCCCTACGACATCTACCGGCTAGGGGACCTCATTCGTTGCAGATGATGGTGCGTTGGATGATGAGTCTGATATGGGTCCACCTTGAGAGCCCGGCCCCGATGGTGCAAAAGTTGCATTATTTTCTAAACCGGAACCTGTTCCAACCATACCAAAAGATGTTGAAGGGGGTTCAGATGAAGAAGAAGAAGATCCGCGATTCAGGGCGTACTCACCTTCAGCCCACATGCATAATGTCGATCTATCTCAAGATGATGCGTTGGAGTTTCCAGTTCTACCACACAGAAGGCGTGACCGTACAAGTTCGTCATTGGATTCAGGTGAACTTGAAGTTGGTAGGGAGTTTTCCAATAAGGATAGTTTTATTGTTGCATTGAAATAATATAGCATCATGAATGGGGTTAATTACAACATGGTTAAATCCAAATCCGATAAGTTTAAGGCCAAGTGTGCAGTGCAATACGGTACGTGTTCATGGAAAATCAAGGCCTCATTGAGGAAAAGGACAGGCTTCTGGGGGATAAAAAAATATAAAGGTCCACATACATGTGTTGGCAGTAAAGTATCACTAGGTGTTTAGGGTTTTTGAATAAAACTGTTATTACGTAATGTTGCATTATTTAACATACTTCGTTGGTAGGTGTTTCATAAGATCATCCCAAGATGGATTCAGATATGATTGCTAGCTTAATACTACCGACGGATCCGAAAATTTTAGTGTCAGTCTTAATTGCCAATATTCGTAGCCAATTGAAGTACACATCCTCTTACCGCAAGGTTTGGATAGCTAAGCAGAAGGCGTTGGAAAAGATGCATGGTAGCTAGGATGCTTCATATAATGAAGTGTGGTAGTGGTGTCAAGTGCTAGAGAGATATGTCCCAGGTTGCATAACAGACTTTGAAACGGCACCTGCATACTACAACGATCGATTGCTTCGTGGATGCCAAGTGTTCAAGCGTCTATTCTGGAGCTTTAAGCAATGTCGGGACGCATTTATATACTGCAAGCCATTGATACAAATTGACAGTACCTTTATGTATGGTAGATATACCTATAGGCTTTGTGTCTCGGCTAATCCGTATTCAATAGCCGTAAGTTGATTTTATGCTCATCATCGAGCACCTCAGGTTCCACGAGAATCGGTTGTCGAAATCCAAATTGCCATAATACCCTATCTGACTAGTGCATCTCCACGATAGCATAGTTTACCAATGGGACCTTCACATGCCAAATGTTCGGTTTTTTAAAAAATTCATCCAGAATTACTGCCCGAATTGTCAGATCCTCGAATGGTGTCCATTGAAACTATATGAACATGATAATAATATTAGTTATATAGGTAATACTAAATACTAAATACTAAATACGAAATTACTATTTTATTATGTATATATATTTTATTTAATACTTACTTGTGCTTCTGACCGTTGGTCTATTAGAAGCCGTATATCTTCAAGAGATGTGAGTATTCCAACATAACTCGCCGAATGGTTCCACCTAATTAAATAATTTTTAGCATACAATTATATTTTAAATCTACGTAATAAATGTAAAATCTAATATAAAATTTACCTCGTTATTAGTGAGAATGTATATGGGTGGTTCACTCGAGGACATAAAAATGAAAGGCAAAACCGAGCCCATGATTGCAGTAGTGATAGACATCCTCCGATTTTAGCTTTATTCGGTTGCGTCGCCCCGCACATCTCTCAGTACAATGTTGCTAACACGGCAGACTCCCAACTTAATTCACTTACCGCTCTAAAATCAAAGAGTTTTAACAGCCATCTCAGATGTACACGGTTTCGTGAAAGTTTGGCATCAAATAACCTCCAATCATCTCAAGAATGTATGCCCGAGCATATCGTATTCTTTCGAGTTCAGTCGAATCATTATCCGACTCCGGGAATGTATCTCGTAACTAGCCCATCTCGATCCGACCTCCGTTAATATTATCCGGTATAGCACCCAAAAGCTTGTAGCATACGGCTCCCCAATCAGTAGATGATGCGGATCCGGTGACTGCATACCCATCCACCGGCAATCCCAATTGTAATTGCACGTCTTCTAGAGTGATAGTACACTCTCCGCATGGAAGATGAAAAGTGTGCGTCTCGGGTCTCCACCTCTCCATCGATGCACTGATTAATTTTGGGTCCAACTTGCACCCCCGGCCTATCGTGGCCACGTGCCAAAAACCCGCTTCCCGCAGGTAATTCTCTATCAATGGCGATGGAGGACCAGACATATTACGGATATAGCATTGCAACACCTGATCTACAGACTGTTATAAAAAATTATAAAAATAAATATTAATTAAAATCACATAAATGAAAAAAAATATTAAATACTATATTCAAAAATTAATTAAGTTAATTACTTACCATTGTCATTTGCTCGACGGAGATGTGTTTCTTATCGAGACGAATTAATGAACCGGCCATTGCTAACACGATCAAATATTTTTATAATTTAAAAAATAAAACTAATTCAAAAAAATAAAACACAGCTTTTTTGCAAAAATTAGAGAACTTTGACAAAAATTGAGAGAAATTTGAGAAAATTTGGAAAGAATTGAGAGAGAATTGTTGTGAGAGGACTATTGTGTGAAAAAATGAAAAGGGGGTCTTTTATAGGTTTTTTTTTTACCGTTGGGGATGACCGTTGGGGTGACCGTTGGAGCGGGGCAAAACGCTCCCCCAAGGACGCGTTTTGCTGACGTGCACAGTATCTTCACGCTGACGTGAACGCGCTTTCGGGAAAAATGATCCTTTCTCGTAAATAATAAAAAAGTCGGTCCATTTTCATAATTATCGAAAAAAAGAGTTTTTTTTTAGTAAATTGCCCCTTTTATCTATGAAATTTTCCCATAACCCATGATTTTAATTAAAGTATTTTGATCTTTTTCTTTTATTTTTACACGTGTCTTAAATTTAATAATTACAAAAATTTAATATGAAATTAAAACTATTTTAATCTACCATTTTTTTTAGAAAAAAAAACGTCAACTAAAATAATTTATGTATGAAATTAAAAGACTGAAATGCACTATTTTAATTTTATTAGCATCCACTGATTAAAACTTAAAACACTCCAATAACGTCCAAAAAAAAAATCGACTAGAAAAAAAATTTGCTACCAAAATTAAAACTGTTTTTTCAAAATAGCATTAATTCCATTCATTTAAGTGATAGATAATTTGACCATACCATCGCCTCTTTTTATAGAAAAAAATTGTTAATTTTTTTCAAATTTCAATTTTGCTTTGTGGATGTGAATATCGGTGTAGTCATTGATGGTTGGTTGTGATTTCTCCAACATTTTTTTTTAAATTTTATTTTGTTTTTAATTTCTATTCATATTATTATGATTTTATCTATAGTTTCGTGATTTTATTTCGTCCACAGTTTTGTAATTTTATTTTGGCCATTTTTATTTAGATGGTTTTACTTTTAATTTTTAGTAATATTCAGATGTATATATGAGATTTGCTAGTGTCACCAGATTTATTAGGAACTGCTTTCCCTTTTATCATGATAGATTATAATAATGATGATAAATTCAAAATGACGGGGAGAATAATAGACCATTTGGGACTTAGCCTTTTGTACATTAATGATGCGGTGGGTCTATTGAGACTTTTCAAAATATTTTATTGGTTAATCGGTGTTCGTTGTTAGGTTAATTTGATGATAACTATGTTAGGACACAAAATTCAACGGTTTTATCAAGTTCATATATTTCTGGTTTGTTTTTGAATTATTCCAATGTTATAATTAGTGTCAATTTGCTCCCTTTTTTTTTAAATTACTTTACAGACATGACATGTAGCACCCCAAACCCGGCCCAGTCGTTAAGACCGAATCCGACGTGCCACTTTGAAGTCAAAAACCCGTGTTCCCTTTTTAGTGTTTTAAAAAGCCGACTTTTGTCAAACTAACCAAGTGAATGGAAGCTGGGCACCAGGTAGATATCCATAACAGAGGAGGTGAGCCATGAAGGCTGCTTAAGTACCAAGCTCTCCGATTGGATCCAATCCTAGACATGCCCACATCCATTGCCACACTTGGTTATAACAAGTTGAAATTTCTTTGAGTGATTATCTTTGGTAAATCGAATATTCGTGATGTCGTGTTATTTAAAAAAAACAAGTATCGTTTTGAAATCACGCCCTAAGTCTAGCCCATTTGAATTAGTATCCATCAATTTAAAGTTGTTTTTTAATAATATAATCCCAGAAAAATCGAAGAAGAAAATAAAGTTAAAATGGCCTTATTACAACCCAAAAATTAAATAGCAATTAAAAATAACTTAAGAAAACCAGTCTCTTTTTCAAACCCAAAGTATTCACCATGGCCACTCTGAATCCCCTCCGGCTCCAAGTCACCCACATCAAGGCTCACCTGCAAGGTTAAAGAAGGGATGAGTTTGGGGAAACTCAGTGTGTAAGGAAAACCCATTCAAAGCCCAAGTCAGCTCAAGCCCATTGGGCCTAAGCCCATTCAGGTAACAGTGGTACTGGGCCAGAGCCCTTTTCAGATTATAATAAACTGGGCCTTAGCCCTTTATTCAGATAACAGTATGGCCCATAGGCCCATTTCATAATACATGCAACATCAGTAAACATATGCAAGCCCATTTGGGGAGACTACTCAACCCACCAACCACTACACTCCACCCGTACCAGCCATACACTCCATGTGGGGAATAGCTCAACCCACCCAGCCAAACACTCCACAGTTGCAGCCTTGCTGCTCAGTTAACAGTAAATTGAGGCAAAGCCTCCAGTACGTGGACAAGCCACTTTCAGTACTTCCTCCGTCAATATCCCAGTTCCATGCATCAGATAATAACAACATGGCATGCAGTAAATAACAACAGTCAAACATGCATTTAGGTCAATTTAACCCTATGGGTATTTCGGTAATTTATCTCCTAGGGGTAAAACTGTAAATTTTTCACTTTTAAAGGTATTTCAGTAATTTATCTATTTTAGGGTTTTTCATGCATATTCCTACCTTTCACGTACTAACAGAATCACTACCGAGGGTTCTTACCAAATTGGGCCCGTTGGCCCATCATTCCAATTTTGGCCCATTAAGCCCAAAAATATCGAGGGCACAGAAATCATGCACTTTGCAGTCCAAACATTGCAGCTTACCAAAACATTAATCGATTTACCTCACGAGCATTCGCACACTCGCAAATCTAAAAAATACCGGTTTTCGGCATTTCGACTTTTCGACTTTTGCCGATCTAGACTAAGAAAGAGGGTGTTAGTTACACACCTGTTTGCAACGATATGCTGACGAGATCCACACACGAACTGCCTACAATTGGATTACTAACACATTAATCTAACTATTCAAATACGAAATACGTATTAACCCCTTACAATATTCGGCCAACCACACCTACAGATCAGAGTAAGCTTATAAGAAATCAATAAGCAACTCATTAACAAATTTTTGTCAGTGTTTACCACATAATCATAATTTCACTGCAAGCTGTCTTCCTGAGCAACATTCACTAAATCATTTATAACTAGACTCATGTTTTCCAAATCAAGTGCCGTTAATTTTTCCTGAAAATAGACTCATATATCTTTTATCCATAAAATTTTCAGAATTTTTGGTATGACCAATAAATACCAGATTTTTCTTAAAGTTTCCCATGTTTCACTGTTTGACTAATCTGACCACTCTTCATTACGAATCAAATTTCTCTTTGTACAGAATTCAAAATATGTTCTCGTTTATACCATTTGAAACTAGACTCATTAAGCTTTAATTACATAATTTATGCAGCTTCTAACTCATCTCCCACAATTTATGGTGATTTTCCAAAGTCACGTTACTGCTGCTGTCCCAAGCAGATTTATTACCAAATCACTCTTTCACACCTAACTTGCATGCTTGTTATTTAAACATGTATATCACCAATCAATCATCACATATTTATGATTTTACTTAAGTATAATCTCCATTTCAATATTTTAAAGCACAACATGTTAGCCGATTTTCCCCTTAGTATCTAAGGCACATGCATGCTCATTTGTTTGGCTCAACTTCACCTATCTTCCATTTTTCATCAAAAGAACATGAAACAACAACCATTTCCTTCATTTTAATTCATGACTAAATGCTCACAACACAATTAAAAACCAAAATATGCTTCAAGAGTTAAGGTAGAATCAAGAAGAACTCATGAACATCAAGATAGAAGCAAACTACCATGAACTTACCTTCAATTTTCTTCCCCAAGTGACCGAACATTCAAGAGCTTTCCCCTCTCCTTTCTCTTCTCTAACTTTAGGCTATGATGAACAAAGATGGACAAAATTTTGTTCTTTTCACCTCTTTTTCTTTTAATAAAATTTCATATTTCATCCATTTAATTCTTTAATACAAAAGACATGAAATTCCCATCATGGAACATTTACCTAAACCATTATCATGGAATATTTACCTAATCCATTATCATGGAACATTTACCTAACCTATTATCAATTTGTATAAATTTGTACCATAAATTATGGATATCAAGTACTCATATTGTCTATAACAACATGATGGCTGGCCACTTCATGTAAAATGGGAGGTTTGTCATGCAAATCCTCCTATTTTGCACACCTATTTATTTGGCCACTTCAATTTAGCCTATAGCATTTTCAAACATTTTCACATAGGTTCTATTTCATAATTTCACCCCCTTTTTTCTTATGGAACAAAAATTAACTAAAATTGTCGGGTTCTATCTTAAGCTTGGCTTTCTAGAGGCCCACTAACATAATTAAACTTATGCCAACATTCACAGAATTCCCGAAAATTGGGGCGTTACATGACATTTGTACATTAATATATAATAATTTATGACACATATTTGTATTATTATTATTCATGATTCCTATTAATAATAATATTTTCTTAAAACAAAATACGATAAATTGTAAGCATTAGAATTCATCGCTATTGACACCCATGAACCCAAACTTATCATACACCATACACAATATTCTAGTTGATGATTATTTTTAAAATTTGGTCTATTAAAAGAATTTTAATTCTAAACATTTGAGTGCTTAGTGAAAAAAATTAGGTTAAAACTTTGTAACTAATGAAAAAAATTACTTCACCTAAAAATGAGAAGGGCTTTAATGCATAAAAAATATATATTAAGGTTTATTTAATTATAAAATAAGTATAAGATTTGTTTAATTTAAAATTTAAAATGTATTTAATATATCTATAGATGCCTAATATATAAATACTATAGAAATCAAAGAAAAAAAGCATTTATAGATATATTAAATATATTTTAAAATTAAAATTAAACAAATTTTTAGAAATAATGATAAATATCAAAATTACATATAAACTGTAATGCCATTTTATATTTATATGTTGCATGTACAAATAATTATATTAATTTAATATAAAAATAAATTGATATATTTATTTAAATGTGTATAGTTGAATCAAAATTAAAGTTATAAGTATACCTTGAACTGCAATTAGAGCTGATCATGGGCTGGGTGGCCCGGCCCGGCCTGAAGGCCCACCCGAAAAATAGGAGAGTTTGGGTAAAAATATAGGCCCGAAAAATGGGCTTGGGCAAAAAAAATGAGGCCCGTTTAGAAAACGAGTCGGGCCTCGGGTAAGAGTTTTTTGACCCGGGCCCGACCCGACCCGAATTATATATTAATATATATTTATTTTATTTTTAATTATTTTAAATTTTTAATATAACCATTTTTATTATATTATTAATTTGTGTATTGTTTTAGTATTATTTTTATTTGTTTTAATATTTGTTTTTACGTTTTTAAATATATTTAATTTATTATATTTTTAAATTTTTTTATTTAATGAAATAAAAAAAATTTAATATGGGCCGGGCCGGGCCGGGCTCGGGCTTAGTAATTTTATTTCGGGCCGGGCTTGGGTAAAATTTTAGGCCCATATTCGGGCCGGGCCGGGCCCGGGCCTAGTAGACGGGCCTAAAAATTTGTATGGGTCCGGCCCGACCCATGATCACCTCTAACTGCAATTAAAAATCATGTCTTTAATTGTATAAAATTAAAATTAATGTATCAAATTGCACAATAAAGTAAAGTTTATGTCCAATTATGAGTTTTACCCCTTGGAAAAAGAAAGAAAGAAATTAAAAATGAGAATATTCCCAAAAATTCAAAATAACATTCATTTCCCGCCCAAAAATTCAAACTTTAAGTTCTGAAAAGATCATTTCTCAGTTCTAAATTTCTAAAGTATCCGTTTCAATTTACTGTTAATTTATTTAACCCTCAAAAGCTAAAGAGAAAAATGTCATCGTCGTCGGCTCGCCGGCAAAGAGACTTAATCGCCGGCAAACAGAGACCTGCAAAAAACCTGAACCCAATCTCCGACTCCACTCCGACCCTCAAAAAAACATCTTCCGGAAAAGAAAACCCACGACCCAGCAGTCTTTCTCGGGCTTCCGTGGTGACCCAGAAGCCCACAATCCGGCCTGTCCCTCGCGTCGAGAAGGCGGCGGCGGTTGGTGGCTCCGACAGTGAAGGCCGGGTGCGGTGGTCCACTTCATCGGCGCCAAGAGGTAGGAGTCAGAGCCCATCTGAATTTGTTAGGGTTTTTTCTGATTTGAAAAAAGAGAGGGTTTCAATCGATAGGGAAAAGAAGTGTTTTAGGGATTCAACAGGTAAAGGTAGCAAAGAAAATGGTGGGTTTAGGGAGAGTTTGGTGATGAAAGTGAAGGAAAATGAGGGGAAAGTAAAAGGGGTTAGGGTTTCAGATGGGAATTGTAAAAAGGATGCTAAATTTAGCTCTGATTTGGGAAAACCAAATGGGGATAACATCCAAAATGAGGGTTTTGGGGCTTTTAATGGAAAGGGTATTTCAGATTTTGATTCAGAACTTGGAGCATGTATTAGGGTTGATGAGAAATGTGACGCAAAGTTTCTAAAAGAGAAGTCTTTAAGTGATGGAAAGAGCTTGGTGATTTCAAAAGAGAAGGACTTGAGTGTGCAAGACAGTGAAGGGAGTGGGGCTGCCATTAAATATCCAAGCAAACTTCATGAAAAGCTTGCTTTTCTAGAAGGGAAGGTGAAGAGGATTGCTTCCGATATTAAGAGGACTAAAGAGATGCTTGATATGAACAATCCTGATGCCTCAAAGCTGATCGTTTCAGATATTCAGGACAAGATTTCTGGTATCGAGAAGGCTATGGGTAATGTTGTGAGTGATTCAAATGGCAAATCGAGCAGTTCGAAAGGTTCTGGAGATGAAGAAGTGAGTACTAAAGAAGCTAATGGCAGTCAGAGTAAGCGGATGGTGGGTAATGTTAAGATTTCTGTTAAAGATTTGAATAGTGAAGAGTTGGAAGCTAGATTGTTTCCTCATCACAAATTGCTTAGAAACCGCACATCATTGAAGGAACCATCAGGGAGCTCTCAAAGTCACGAATCCTCTGATGCCGTAGAATCTGGTTGTGAAATAAGGGATGAAAAGAAGTTATTGAGTTCCATTGAGGATAATCCAATAGCTTTGGAGTTCTTGGCTTCACTTGATAAGCGAAGTCAAGTCACCACAAGGAATGAGCTGGCTACCATGGAGAATTCTGATACTCAAGATATGGATGGTGGTGGTGGTTCAGGTGCACAAGGGCCTTCGAAAAACTTATTTGTGAAGCATGGTGTCGAGTTCAATCTTGAATCAGATGAGATACTTGAGGACTTTGATGACCAGGAGAACAGGCCAACTGCTGTTATTGATGAGGAGTCTGAAGATGCTAGCATTTATCCGCTCAATGAAATTGGCCCTAAGATGTCGACTGGAGGATGGTTTGTGTCAGAAGGAGAGGCAGCTCTTCTTGCTCATGATGATGGATCATGTTCCTTTTATGACATTACTAATTGTGAGGTATTCTTCCTTGTACCTGTCTGAAGTTGATTTTTATGTTCCATATTAGTATTCTGTATTCAACTATCAAGTTGTCTGATGTTCTCTGTCGTTTCATGATAGTGATCTGAGCATAATATCGTATCTCTTATCTCTGCTTGATGATTTGTGTTCCTTCTGATTTTTTGAATGTCTCTATTGCTATCTTCATTCTGTTAAATTCAATGGACTTAACCTTGGAATCTCATTTCAATTTCATTGGTAAATCAAATTCTTTTGCATCTTTATACTAATTGAGCATGTTGATAAAAAAAACAGTCGTAGACACAACTGAATGTACAATTTCTTAAAATGATGGTCACTTGTTTTTTCAGGAGAAGGCTGTCTACAAGCCTCCAGTAGGTATCTCACCTAATATATGGAGGGATTGTTGGATTATTCGTGCTCCCAGTGCAGATGGTTGTCCTGGGAGATATGTTGTTGCTGCATCCGCTGGCAATTCCTTAGAATCAGGATTCTGCTCATGGGATTTCTATAGCAAAGAGGTACGAGCTTTCCACACCGAGCAGAGGGAAACGGCTTCAAGAACGGTACTTGGTCCCTTACCAAACAATGCTTTGTATATAAGAAATGCTTTGTGTAATAGTTTGTCACCTGAAACTCAGCAGTGGTGGTATAAACCATTGGGCCCTCTTATGGTCGCTACCGCCAGCACTCAGAAGGTTGTCAAAGTATATGACATCCGTGATGGTGAAGAAATTATGAAGTGGGAGGTCCAGAAGCCTGTATTGACAATGGATTATTCAAGTCCACTGCAGTGGAGAAACCGAGGGAAGGTAGTGGTAGCCGAAGCAGAAATGATATCTGTCTGGGATGTGAACTCTCTACATCCTCAGACAGTACTATCGGTCTCTTCATCTGGTCGAAAAATCTCTGCTCTTCATGTAAATAACACTGATGCTGAGATAGGTGGAGGGGTTAGGCAAAGGTTAGAACTTTATCCCATGTTGTCGTTTATCATGTCATATTATTTCTACAACGGTAGTTTTCTAGTTTCCCAGCATAATATTTTGTGTATGGATCCTAATGTTTGCAAAATTTGGATTGCAGAGTAAGTTCATCAGAGGCTGAAGGAAATGATGGTGTATTCTGCACTGCAGATTCTATTAATATCTTGGATTTTCGCCATCCATCTGGTATAGGTGCGAAAATAGCAAAAGTTGGTGTTAATGTGCATTCTGTTTTCTCCCGAGGGGATATGGTCTTTCTTGGATGCACAAATGTAAAGCCATCAGGGAAAAAACAGCCTTGTTCTCAAGTGCAACAATTCTCGTTGTGCAAACAAAGGCTCTTCACTACTTATTCTTTGCCCGAATCTAATGCTCATTCCCATTATTCAGCCATAACACAGGTTTGGGGAAATTCGAACCTTGTCATGGGTGTTTGTGGGCTGGGGCTTTTTGTATTTGATGCCTTGAAGGATGACGGGCTTCAGCCTTTCATATATGATCAAGGAAGTGCTGAAAATGTACGAGAGATTGTTGGACCAGATGACATGTATTCCCCTTCTTTTGACTACTTGGCATCTCGTGTTCTCTTGATATCCAGAGATCGCCCGGCACTATGGAGGCACTTGTCATAGTATGTATGATAGATGTTGAAAAAAATTTCTAAATTCTAGGAGTTTACGTTTGGCTTCTCATGGCATGCTATGTAGAACATTAATGCTTATGTTATTTATTGATTGCCTAGATGTGTGATAAGAATACCAGTTGAGTGCAGCGTCATGCTGACTCTCTATGTTCTAATGTTTTTTTGGAAGCGTGAAGAATATTTTATGGTTTTGGTTTTTTCCAATGTTGATAACATGATAGCATCTGTTATACAATTATGGTAAACATAACGCACAAAAACATGTTTTATGTTAGAAAAAAATAGCTTATGACATTCTTGTTAGCAAAATCCCATTAAATGGGATTCTCTAAATCATTGGACAGTCATGCATGTAGGGTATGATCGAGTTGAGTCAAGCTTAAGCAGTAAGAAACTTGAGCTTGAGCTCAACTCAAAATTTGAGGCTTGAGACTCAAAGCTAGACTTGAGCTTAATGGAGATTCTTTTTGAAAGCTTGAGCTTGTTCTGAGATAAAAACCGATTTACCTGAGTTAATTCTATTAGATTCAATTAGGCTTGTTCACCTAGTAACAAATAAGCTCAAGTTGTAAGCTTGATTTCAAGTTTGATTATTTGCATTTGAGCTTGAGCTCTAATTTCCATACTAATTAAAAGCTCGGTTAGCTTAGAAAAGCTACTTGAGTCAAGCATTGGGATACTCAAATTCAGCTTCTCTGTAGCTTGAGTTGCTCCAGCTTGATTCGAAAATGATTGAGCTGAATTCAAGTTGTTCTGAGTTGAACCTAAGCACAGTTGTCGAGTTTACACCCCTATGTATATCCGAACTATATGAAGGCATAAAAGTAATGCAAAGAGTAAGTTCTGCCACAAAAATTTCTACAATACAATTCACCTAACTCGCTTGTGGGAAACAAATCGAAGAAAAATTGTAGACTTCAATTGAATTATAATAATCTCAGTGGCAAAGAAATCACATAAACTTAAAAAAAAAATCATTTGCAGGATAATGAATAGAGAGAGTAAAGCGTATTGGCTAATACATCAGATTGATTCAGATATCAGCAAATCACCAGTTAGAATTGCAGTTGGCTTGTTTGGCTTCTATGTCATCCCTGATCATGAAATTTTCATGGATTTCAATCAGAATCCATCTCACGGAATGGCAATGGGACAGTCTTTACTGCTCGGAACTTGCCGACATTGTTTAGATGTTCATTCTCCAACCTGTTACAGTTAACAGTTTCTCATGTTGTGTCAGACCTTTTGATCTCAGAATCATCATGTTTCATATTGGTTTTCTGACTGGGAAAAAAAATGAGAAATTATAAATACCTGTAAAAATTCCAATGTCCTCGTCGAATGACCTCTAGGGAAGCCAAGAAGAAGTCCAGCAAATGTGTCTGAACTTGATTGATTCGAAACTGTGTGATGCTTTCTATCCAAGCAACTCTTAGTACTACATTCAGGGCCTACAATTACACAAATGTCTCATTAAAGATCCATCTATGGAAAAAAAAAAAAAACTAGTTTTTGTGTGTGTACGTATATAGTTGATGGAAGGATTGTTAGACTGCTCATTACTTAATGTGACATCTTCTTTTGAAATATAGAACTGTGAGACAAAGTTAAAAGTAATATAACTCACAATGGAAATGTAGTAAAAGCTCTTGTTCTTTAGCATCAGATCATCTCTAAGCCAAGGGTTTTTGGAATTAGGGTTAAGAAGTCCCCAGTCTTTAACAAAATCCCAATATAATTGGTAAACAGTGGCCACTATTGAAGTCACCAGAACTACACCAAACCACAGGCCGCTGCTCTGCGTCGCATACGTTAGCCGAGCACCGGCAGCCACCATTGCTGAAACATACTTCCCCATGTTAGCCAAATGGTTCGGATCCGATTCATCAAACCATCTTCTTGCACACTTGAAATCAAACCAAAAACAAAGGAACACAAAAACACATTAGTTAAAATGTATATGATATGAATTCTTAATTTATAAAATGTTATATAAATACATAATCATAATTCGAGAAAATTTACAAACATGGCATGAATATACGAATTTTACCTGCATGGCACGCCAATAATAAGGCGAAAACGAGATAACATAAGCGAACTGTCGGTAAAGGCTTCCGTTTTTGCAGGTATATTGGTGAGTTTTGAAGCTTCCAGCAAGAAAATAGCAAGCTGTTGATTCCAAGTGTCTTAGCAATGGAATCTGTAATAAAAAGAAAAAACATGGCTGATGATGAAATGCTTGAGTTTAGAAAAAGAAAATAGAAAAAATGTTAATAAAATGAAGAATATCGAGTTTAGCTTGAGTGTGCCTTTAAGTATCTTAATACTTAATTCAAGTAGCCCACAAGTTTTTTTTTTTTTAACTTTTAGTTAGCATTTGAATCCGAACAATTCGTTATTGATTAATCAAGTTTGATATTGACCATATAAATCGAAATTATCTTTTTGAGGTAAATAAGTTAAACCAAATGAATCCATTTATTCTGAATCAAATTCAAGCTCTTATAAAATGAAACTCAATTGAACTCAAGACAACTACCTGACTAGTAAGTTGGTCAGCCATGAAAAAATCTACCATCAAAACCTGCAAACAACAACAAAAAATGTTCAAACTTTATACTATCTAGAGCTGTTCCAAGGCTGGATAATACAACCGCCCAAATTAATTAAGTTTAGACAAAAAAATTCATATCCTAAATTGGACTTGAATTTTTTCGGAATCCAACTGTTACCCGATCCATTAACAGATAATAAGTATGGAAGTAAAGATACCTTATACAGTGGAGAGCAAATTATGTTGCGCATTATTCGAAGGAAGCAATAACGAGTTGGTCGGTAAAAGATGTCAAACGGGCAGATTAGCAAAGCTATAAAAATCTGAGATTGAAAAACCAAACACAAAATAGGAGACTTAAATATCAATAAGGGCAGAAGTCTGAAAATTATTTTAGGAATTAAATTATATAAAATAATTTCACCATTTCAATAGTCTGTATCTTTATAATTTTTAAAGAATTAAATCAAATTTTTATCATTTTTAGGAGAGTCAAAGTGCAATTTTACCATTACTAATTTAAAATTTTATAAATTATAAAATGGCCTAAATGAAAAATTTTCTATTTTAGTGGCCCAACCCCTGCCAACCTTCCGATTCCGCCACTGATATCAAGAGAAATAAAACAAATTCAAATAAATAATTTAGATATCTCAATTCATTGTTTACAAAAATAAAACAGATTCGGATGCTAAAACTTGATGGTAACCCATTGAACACGAGTATATTCAATTTTTTCATATCTATAAGGGTTATACTCATGTTTAATGGTGATCAATTGCTAGGCTGGGTTTGACCTAGGCCTCAATAAAATTGTAGGCACATTTTCTAGGCCTAGGCTTGATTTGGTCCGAAAAATGGGCCTAAAATTTTGTCTGATCTTGATTTGGATAAAAATACTAAAACTCGAGCCCACCTGCTCGTATTAAAATTTTTTTATATAAAAATAAATTTAAAAAATATAATACATCAAATACACTAAAAACACAGTAAAATAAATGTTTCTAAACAAATTAAAAATAAAATTTAAAAAATTATTTATACTTAAATAATACTAGATGCAACTTAACAAATAAATACCTCTAAAATAGTAATAAAATTAACAATAAAATAAGAGTTATATAATATCTAAATAATAACAACAAAATGATAACAATATAATAGCAAAATGACACCAAAACAATAATTTTTTTTACAAATTTGGGTCGGGCCTAGGTAAAAAAAGCTTACCCAAAGCTTGACCTATTTAGAAAATGGGCCTTATTTTTTGCTCAAACCTATTTTTTGAACTTATATTTTTATCCAATCTCTCTCACTTTTCGGGTGAGTCATCTGGTCTGGCCCATGATTAGTTCTACTATGTTCAAAATCTACCTCGGGCGCAAATCATTTGAAAAATGAAAATAAAAGAGTGGGAGCAAGAGAACAGGGAATTAATTGAACTAACCAGGAGCAGAACTCCAGGAATGGTGTCAACATGAGAAGGAGAAATGGCAGCAGCAGTGAGGAGGAGATGAATGAGCAAAGCCCCAACAATACAAGTCATCAAAGTGGTGCAAATTAAAAAGGCATCCCTATATTTAAGGGCTGTGTTTGGTGCAAACTCAAATATGAAATTATAGTTTATTCTTGTGTTCTTCCACATCATCATATTGCACCCATACAAGAACATATGCAAGCTTAACAATGCAAATACACTGCACCAAAAAAAAAAATTCAAATTTGCATTTAGTACACTATCAAACTTTATATTTTTCTCAGGTTTACAAACCTGAAAACAGGGTAGACAGTTTCCATGTAAGCAGTGCCAGTGGTAGATGAGAATATATCACACAAGTGTGCCAATATTATGTATATACCAAATAGTGATACAAAACAACCTGTAAACAATCCTGCAAAACCACCAAAATTGAAGGTTGAATCCGAATTTGAGCCTTCTACTCGTATTTGAATATATGTCGAATATGGATATTTCGGAAAACAGAGTTAATTACCAGAGAAAAAGGTGACCAAGTGAGAATCTTTGTGCTGCTGAGGTCTCAAGAACTTCATAGCCCTTTTCCTGTCATTGTTGGCGAAGTGCTGTGTGAATATGGATTCCACTTCATCCATTAATCTAACTACCTAAACAATTTTCATCATAAATAAACCTGTTAGATTAGAAACAATACATTTCTAGTAAAATTACACTAATAGCTCGTCATTCCATTTGTGGATTATGGACTACTAGCATAGTAAAGCGCATTTGTTGAATTCGGTACTTGAATTTATATATAAGATTAATATATTATTTGATAATTGAATTTAATTCTAGTGTTTAATTTGGTACTTAAATTTTTTTAGTCCCATTGAAGTACCTATTTCGTTTACTAGAGCGCATGTTTCAAATATTTGCTGGCACCAAATTATATATTGAAGAGAAACTTAACTGAACCAAGACAATAAAAAACTCTTATACTAAATTAAAAATTAAAACTAAAATCAAATACTGGATGATATATTAACCCTAAAATATATAGTAACTTACCTTGTCAGAGCTAATGAAATGGGATCTCTTCACTGCTTTCAAATAACTTGCTGATGCTTGTTGTTTGGATACCTGTTCAAACCATTATGTCCATTAGGTATGCATACGGGCATATAGAAGAATATGGTTCTTTAAACATATTTAAAAGGGCGAATCTAGAAAAGATTTTAGGAGGGACCAGAATTGAAGTATAAATTTTTTAGAGGTTAAAATGAAATTTTATTATATATTAATTTATGATATCATCATTTTTTTAATAATTAAATAGATTTTTTTCATTTTTTGAAGGCTAAAATGAAATATCATCATATATATAAATTTATAATTTAATAATTTATAAGAGGGTAAAAGTGCAATTATTTATTTTTTTGGGAGCCAATGCCCGTTGCCCCACTCTCTTTACATTCACCCTAAACATATCTATATTTAGACTTGTTAATTGGCTGAGCCTAACTAAAGTCTCTGACAAAATTTTGGACACATTTGGTAAGCCTGCACAAATAAAAATATTAAAATATAGGTTGAACCCGCTTGTATTAAATATTTTTATATAAAAAATATTTTAAAAATATAATATATAAAAAATATTAAAAACATTAAAATAAATGTTTTCTAATAAATTAAAAATAAATTTAAAAAAATTTTGAACTTAAATAACACCAATATAGGTCCTCTAAAATAGTATCAAAATTAATAATAAAATAAGAATTATACAATATCTAAAAAATAACAACATAACAGTGAAATGATAGCAAAACAATAAGAAAACAACAATTTTTTTTCTTTTTGTAAATTCGGACCGGGTCAGACTCGAGTCAAAAGCCTTACTCGAGGCTCAATCTGTTTTCTAAACAGGCCTTATTGTTTTGTCGAAGCCAATTATTCGGAATTATATTTTTACCCAAACTTATTTTTCGGAACTATATTTTTACCCAAATCCTTCCACTTTCTGGACAGGCTTCCCGCCCTACTCATGTACAAGTCTACTTATATTGGGTAGATCCACAAACCTTAGCTGTATAATTACGAATTTAAACCCTCTTAAATGTTAACAAATTCAATTTAATGTTTCTTAGTCTCTTTATTAAATAAAAAATAGATTTTTGTCTCCTTTTTGAAATTAAAATTTTAATATAAAATTATTTTAATTTATTTTTTAATAGAATGCATTATGATATCTAAAATAGAATTACCTTGTCAAACTTCTTGAGTATCTTTGTAAAAGCCACCATATTTAATGAGCTGCCAAAATAATAATTCAATCATATTAATAATCTCATCAAACAATAACATAAAATTTTTAAAAAAAATTGTAAATCTAGGGACCCCACTGCATAAAATTTAGACTATAGTTTTGAAAATCTCATCTGGGCCATATATTTACAATTATGGTCTAAACTTTTTATCTTGCATTAATATCTTGATATAAGAGAATAAGAACTGAATCTGCAACTTATGCATACTGCAGGGACCATGAATAGAATTTCACCTAAATTAAATAATCAATTCTGAATTTTTTGTTTTTTCTAAGAAAAACGAAAGGACCTGTAAGTTTTGAGGAGGCCAAGGCCTCTGTAGAGTTCAACAAAAGCGGTCCTAATCATCTTTTCAGCACATTGGATCTTCTTTCTGTTGATGGAATGCCCCGCCGTCGAATCTTGTTTCGTGGAGTTGCTGATTAGATCCTCCCACAGCATTGATGTCACAGCTGAGATGGCGCTTGTCGGCGTCGTGGCCGGGATGTCGATCCTCATCGCAGCCTTCCGCTTCTCAACTTTCTTCCTCTTGGCCCCGCCGCCTGCCGCCGGTGAGTTCATGAATTTCACTCCATTCCTTTCAAATGCGGCGATTATCTCATCTGAGATTTCTGTGGAACCATCATTTAATCCTAAGGGACTCTCTGCATTTATTTACTTCTAATTAGAAAATCAACATTATCATTAGCCACAATTTTGCAAGTTTACGTAAGCAGCAGCTTAGCTCCAGTTATTTTCCCCAAAATTTTAAATTTAATTTTATTCTAAAAATTATGGTAAATTCCATAAAAAAAGTCCCTCAACGTTACCACCATATTTGGATTAGTCCTTTACTTAAAACATCCTTATACTCTCAAATAAAGACTTAACCTTTAATTTGCATATAGGGGTATAGTTTAAGGGCATTTTAAGTGTTTTAGCTTAAAATTTTTGATTTAACCATGCAATTACAATTTTTATATGTATATAATTCATTATTTAATTTTAAATTATGTTTAAGATATAAAATCATCTTAGGTCATGGACCGACCATTAGTCCATAAACTAATAAAAAATGTTACACATTCCCCTAAGTTTCACAAAATTAAATACGTTAGCACTTAACAATATTGAAAAAAACAATGCAAACGCTCACCCGAGAAGCCGGAGTTGCGACGAGAAGATGACGATGAACGCGGAAGGTTATTCAGCTTCCGTCGTCGGTTGCCGTCGAGTATCTGCTTCAAGTCCATTAGGGTTTGAAGTTGATCATTCAAAGCCTCTCCTCTCTCAAGAAACTCACTCTCTTTAGTCTTGTAAAATTGATTCACCTTATTCAACTCTTCATCCAACCTCTCAAAAAATACCCTCACCTCCAAAAAAGAAAATAAAAACGAAGAAATGGATTTAGTATGTATATTCAATCTCAAACAACTTCAAATAATAATAATAATAATTTTATGTATACCTCATCTTCTTCAGAAAATAATTGCAGAAGCTCAGTTTGATAGAATTCTACTTCATGATCAGAAGCATCCTCCATGCTTGTACTCCTTACCTATAACATAAAAAAATGTAAAATATATTAAAATTCGATTTTAAATTATTTATTCCACAACCTTCCCCTTATATTTGGTGTCTTCGTGTAGTTCTTTCTTTTTGGTTTTTTTTTTCCAAAAAAAACTTTCGATATTCGAAATTACATTAAAGCTTTTATTAACTTTAGAGTCGAGCCTAGTCAAATCCTTAAATAGAGGGGGTAAAGTTCATTTAACACTATTTTCTTCGTTCAAAAGATTTGAAGTCGTAACCTTACTTAAAATAAATCGAATTTCTTACTATTTAATCTAAATATTCTTAAAAATTTAGTAATAAATGGTTATATGTTACTGTTGATATTTGCCGCAATTGAACATATCAACCTTAATTGTAATTATTACAATAAACTTAGCGTGAAACAAAAAACACATTTGTAACAGTTTGTATTCCTAATAAAGAAAAAGAAATATTTTGCTAGAAAAGAAAAAGGTGACAAACCCACTTAAAATGCAAGAAAATTCAAGCCATGATGAAAAATTAACTTTAAAGTTAATTAAATAGTGTATTAAAGATGTTTTCGGCACAAAAAGGGTTACCAAATCTTTGCTTTTTATTTATCAACTTTTAATCATGAGAGGCTTTCGAAATTTTAAAAATTATCATGTTCATATTGGTCTCAATGCTATAGGTTTAATATAATAAACACGACAATAAAAGTTTCTTTAAAAAAATACAATAAAAATTTTATTTAATATTTTGATAAATTTATGAGTTAAAATTATTATATATCAAAAAGTCTATTTTAATTCATAAAAATATTTTAATTTTTAAATGTATAAAGTTGTTGTTAATGGAATGTCATAACTTAATAGTAAGTGATATTGCTGTTAATGGAATGATGTGACTCCATGAAGATTGATATGGACTAAATTACAAATCATTTAAACAAAAAAAACAATATCATAAACAATTTTATGGTAAAAACAAAATTAATTTCTATATTTCTATTCATTCTTTAAAAGTATTGTTTAGCTTTTCAATGATCAAAGTTAAGCAATGCCATTCTTAACAGTAAAGTTAAACATGCAACGATTTAAATGTCACTTTTCAATCTTATAGTGATTAAAATGTTCCTTTTAATTTTAGAGTCACTAAACTAAATTTTATGGTATGATACATGGGGGATTTGTAAGAAACTTTAACCATATTTATGATCAATTAAAGGTGAGAAATAGCTTTCGGAAGAAAAAGCAGACCTTGTGATATTTGTAGAAAAAATGAAAACATGGTAGGTAGACGGTAGACCTAATATTATTAAACATGAAGCATGAAATACGATACAAGTTTGGACATAACAAACAAAAAAACACGACATGAATTGAAAGAAAGAACATGGAAGAAGCAGTTTAGAAACAAGCAGTATTATCGGCCATTGGAAAGCATATACAGCTGAAACCCTATTTCTCTTTCATTGAAAAATTTTCACAACTTTATGTCAAAATCATTGAAGAAATGGAAGAAATGAAAGGAACCCACTTTCGCAAACACCCTAAAAAGAAAGAGAAAAAAAGTCTGATTGATGTTTTTGAGTCATAGCTTGTACCTTTCCGGTCTCATCATCATCGGTATTGGTGTTGTTGTTGGAGCTGTAGAACAACTTGGTTGAAAGTAGTTTCATGGCAATGAAACGAATAGGGTCGACAATAGAACGACCAAAACCATGGTTAAGTTGAATTGGTCTCTTGTTTCTAGCGAGCTTGATCTTCTTTATATGTTTCTTGAGCTGCCAATAGTTAACAAAGGCATCTTTCCATTCCGGTATTAGTTGAGCTTCAAGCTCCTTTGAGAACTTCACCATGGTTTTCTTTCTCTTTTCTTCTTTTCTCTTATTGCACTTTTCTTCTTCTTCTTCGCTTTTTTTAAGAGCAAAATGGGGAATGAGAGATTGAGAGCATTGAGAGGGATTAGTGATGCAAATGTGTATATATATATATATAAGTTGACAGCATGTTTAGTTGGCATGAATAGCCAGGTCAGATTCAGTGGAAAACAGTAATTTAGTAGTTTAGTTCATTGAATAGGTTATTCGGTGGAATTCATTCCTTCTCTATTCATCAAATTCACCGAATCAACATTCGGTAGAAAAAGTTAAGAATAGCTATTCAACATCAATACCGAATAAAAAAATTTGTTTTAGTCAATTTTATCCAGTATTTTCTTTTAAACCCACTCTCTTAGTTATTTTCAAAAACTTCAAAAATAAATTGCTGAACCCATTTCTATTTCCATCTTGTTTTTACTTTAATCTTACTCCTCATTCTCTTCTACTCTCCATCAATTTCTAGAACATAACAGGAAAAGAATGAAAATTCATTTCTCAAAACTTTCAACTCTTGATCAATTTCCAGAAGATAAAAAAAATTAAAACAAAAACTCATTTATTAATAATAGATCTGTAAAATTCTCTTCTACTCTCCTTTAATTTCTGGAATATAACAAGAAAAAATAAAATTTCATTTATCAATAGTTTCAACTCTCAATCAATTTTCAGAAGATAACAAAAAAACTAAAACTAAAACCCATTTCTTAATAATAGATCTATAAAATGTGATTCGGAGAGGGAAGCTTTCTTACCCATTTTTCTTACAGATAACAGATAAATAAAGGAAGAAAACAAGAAGATGAAAAAAGAAGAAGTTTGGTAAGATCACAACATACTTTAAATAAAGGGTGAATATATAGAAGAGGTCCCTCTATTATATGAACATGATCAAATTAGTCCCTCAGATATCTAAATATAGAGATAACGAAAAAGAAAGAAACGAGGAGAATTTGCTTATTGGTAAGGGAAATTTGAACATTTTTTTTCTTAAGTAGTGTTTACACTAAATAAAGGGAGAAAATATATAAGAGTAGAGGGCAAAAGAATTTGGTGGCTAGGGTGATTTGAAAAATATAAATTTCAATTTAATTTGGATTGAATTATTATTAATTTTTTATAATTAATTATTAAATTATTATTTTTATATTAATATGTTAATATATTATTTATAATTAAATTTAAATAAAAATATTTTTATGAGATAAATAATAATTTAAATAAAACCAATTTAAATTGCAGAAATTTTTATTTGACAGATACTTTTTTTATGAAAAATTGGGTTAATTATGATATTGTGAGAAAAAAATGTGTTAGTATTTTTTTAAAAGAATTTACCAAAATAAATATATAATATAATATACATAGATATAAAATTATATAATTATAAATATATATTCGAATAATTATAAAAATATAGATGAACAAAAAAATAATAATATAATCAGATAAAATTTATAAATAACAATTATACCTAATAAAATTAAAATCCACATGATAATTATTTAAATGAGTCTCGAATTTAGGTAATTTCTTTTTAACACATTTTTTTTTCTTTAATTGGGCTAAAAAGTAGGGAAAATATCGGCACATGAAAGTTGAAACACGTCTAAGATATAGATTTAGTGGAGCACATTGGTGGTTCAAGAATTAATTTAAAAATAATGAATGGACTGTTTGGAGATTGGGTCAAATTTCAGAATTCTTAAAAGACATAGGGGTCAACATGAAAAAGTTAAAACCATTGGCCAATCTATATGCCACTATGTTTTGTCGTGGGATTTAAAATTAGTTATGGGTTTACTTTTGATAAACATATTTAACTTTTGGTAAACATTTTTAATAGGGTTTTTTAATTTACATATAAAAAGATGTATTAGTATTTGATATATTGATAGTGTACTTTCTTTTATTTCATAAAGAGTTTTGAAAAATTATCATGTATTTATTTTATAAAATTTTACTATATTTTTATAAGACACTTGTCAATTCCTAATTAGACCTGCTCACGGGTCAGGTCACTCAGCCCGGCCTAAAGGCCCACCCGAAATGTAAGAGGGTTTGGGAAAAATATATAGGCCCAGAAAATGGGCTTGGACAAAAAAATAGGCCCGTTTAAAAAATAGGCCGGGCCTCGGGTAAGGCATTTTTGGCCCTAGCCCAGCCCGAATTCACTAAAAGACCAAAAAAATCTACTTTTTTTAAATATTATTTTCTTATTGTTTTCTCCCTATTTTGCTAACATTTTACTATTATGTTGCTACTATTTATTGTTTTCGTTTGGATATTGTATAAAACTTATTTTATTGTTAATTTTGTTATTATTTTAAAGACATTTGTTAATTTTGTTATTATTTTAGAGACATTTGCTTGTTTGCATCTATCTTAGTGTTATTTAAGTATACATATTTTTTAAAATTTATTTTCAATTTGTTGGAAAATATTTATTTTGATATTTTTAGTATTTTTGATGTATTATATATTTTTTAAAATTATATAAAAATTAATATGGGCAGGCCGAGACAGGCTCGGGTTTTAATATTTTTATTTGGGTCGGGCTTGGGCAAAATTTTAGGCCCATTTTTTGGGTCGGGCCTAGTAAACAGGCCTGAATTTTTAGTTGAGCCCAGCCCAGCCATGCACACCTCTATTCCTAATCCTGTTTATGGAATTATGCACCAAATATTTTCTCTAAAAATATAGATACCTTTAGATATAATTTAAGAAATTAAAAAAATGATTTTAATCCCACCAGCGAACATTCCCATATCTTAGATTTAACTTATAAATAAGTAACAATTTTTTCGCTATTTACATTAAAATCGCACACTGATTAGAGAATACTCCCTAGCTCGCTTTTTTACTATTTTTATTAAAATTTAATTCTAATCCTACATTATTTTCATTAAAATGTAATTATAATCCCTTAAAAAATAATTTTAATCCAACATTGTGTTAGAGTTATTGTTAAAGTCAATTAGTAGGTAGTTGCTAAAGCAGTTAAGCTGTTAAAGATCCTAGCACTACAGTAATCTCCCTCTCTTCTCTATAAATGCATGTACTGCCTACTCATAAAAGAGAAGGAAGTTTTATGAATACAGAAGACTTAAGTTCTACAGTTTCTCTGTAATTCAACATGGTATCAGAAGTTCAGGTTACATTCAGCCTGCAGGTCTAAGCTTCTAAGCGGTTTATGGCCCCACCGATCAGTACATCCGTGGTTCCTCCTTCTCCTCCTGCAATGGTGTCGAATCTTGCCGATAGCATAGTAGATAGTCAATTTTTCTCCACCAAGAAAGTGAGTATTCTTCTTGATGATTCTAATTACCTCTTATGGCGTCAACAGATTCTGTTAGCTGTTAAAACCTATCAACTTCAACGTTTTCTTGATTCACACACGGTTCTGCCGCCTCGAATGATTCCTGGTGAAGATGGAGATCTTCAAGAAAATGTTGAATTCTCCAGGTTCGAACAACAAGACAGTGCGATTGCTTCTTAGCTTCTGTCTTCAGTCAGCCAGGCTGTGCTTCCCCATCTAATTGGCCTGGATACCAATGCTCAAATCTGGAATGTTGTTGTCTCTCTGTATGGTAGCAAAACCACTTCACGTCTGATGTTTAATCGGCGTGCTCTTCATTCTCAACGAAAAGGCGACCTGTCAATGAGAGAGTTTCTGATGAAAGTTAAGTCCTATTGTTACAGTTTGGCAAGCTGTAGTGAAGTTATTAGTGATCATGAACACGTTACTGCAATTCTCAATGGCTTGCCACTTGATTATGAGTCCATCATTTCAATCATTGTCACCAGTCAACTTCCTTACAGTGTCCAGGCAGTCACGACCATGTTAATTGATGCTGAAGCACGCCAACAAGTCACCGTGGCAGAGAGCCCTAGCTCGACCAATCTAGTCTCCCAACATCATCCAGAGGCTGTGTCTGATAGCTCTACATCTGTCTATCGCCCATCTTCTCGTGGTCACAATGGTCACGATCGTGGTCGTTCCTTAGGATCACGGGTCCAGTGTCAGTTGTGTGGCAAGACAGGACATTTGGTCGATCGGTGCTATCATCGATTTGATGCAACATACAAGAGTGCTAGGTACAGGTCTCCACTTCAGGTAAGCATGTGTCTCTACATGCCTAATCAGACTCCTTGGACGCCACCCTCCCTATCCTCAATGTCCATAACTTCACCCTCAGGCTGGCAATATCCGATGGTGCCTCCTACAACCTGGTCAAACCCTTTTGTGGGTGCACCTATGCAACCTGCTCCTCCATCCCCAGCTGTGCAGCCTCATGCTCTCCTGGCAACACCTGAGATCATAGGCGACAATGCTTGGTACCCTGATTCTGGTGCCACACATCATTTGACTCATTCAGCTGCCACTATTGGAGATAATCCCTTACATGATGGCCCAGGTAAAGTTTTTGTTAGCGACGGTAATGCTCTTCCAGTGTTGTACTCTGGTCAGTCCTCTCTAATTACTAAGACACGGACATTGCATCTGAAGTCGTTATTGTTTGCACCTGGCATAACTAAAAATTTATTTTTTGTGTCAAAATTCACGAGGGATAATCAGGTCATGTTTGAGTTTCTACTACACAATGCCAAGTTCGTGACTTACGGACCAAGGAGGTGCTTCTACGAGGGTCCTTACATCGTGGTTTATACAGGCTTCATTTACCAGATGCTCGCATGAAAGATAAGGACAGTCACACAGCTCAATGTCTTACAATCAATGCTTCAGGTCCTCTAAGTGTGTGGCACTCTAGACTAGGTCATCCATGTAAAAGCATACTGCTCAAGGCGTTACTGCGTTGTAATGTGCCTGTTAAGGACAATAAAACATATTTTTCTTGTACTGCTTGTCATCTAGGCAAAGAGTGTAAGCTGCCATTTTCTCAGTCACTTTATCAGTATACTGCTCCTCTACAGCTTGTAATAGCCGATGTTTGGGGGCCAGCTCCTTTTCCGTCCAACGGTTTCCGATACTATGTGGCTTTTACTGATACATGTACTCGGTATACGTGGCTTTATTTTCTGCGCTAGAAATCTGAAGTTTTCACTGTGTTTCAATTGTTCCATAAACAAGTTAAGCGAGCCATTGGCAAGCAACTGTGTACCTTACAGACAGATAATGGAGGGAGTTTCAAGTCCTAAAACACTATCTAGCTCAGCATAGAATCACTCAGAGGTTCACCTGTCCGTACACCTCAGCTCAAAACGGCATAGTTGAACGAAAACACCGTCAGATTGTTGAAACCGGGTTATCCATGTTAGCTCAAGCATTCATGCCTGTCATCTATTGGAATGAAGCTTTCAGCCATGCTGTTTACCTTATCAACAGATTACCTTCAGCCCCACTAGGTTTTATTTCTCCGTATAAAAAACTGTTTCAAACTAAACCCAGCTACATGCTCCTTAGAACCTTTGGTTGTCTCTGTTTCCCGAACCTCAGACCATAATATAGTCACAAACTTCAATTTAGACCCACACCATGTACGTTCGTGGGCTACTCTCCAGTTCACAAAGGGTATCGCTGCCGAGCCACTGATGGTCGAGTGTACATCTCCAGACATGTTACATTCCATGAAGAAATATTTCCATTCAGAAATCTCATTACCAAGCCTGTTACAGTCCACTCTCAACCTCACACCAGTTCCAAATTACTTGTCTTAACCCCTCAGACTCAGCCAAATAGACCCGTGTCACCTATGCCTATCCAAACTACTCTATGCACACCACCTACAGCAACCCAATCAACCTCTACTCCTTTAAGCTCCCCTCCTTCCCATAACCATATCCTTCCACCCTCACATCCTGTTACACAAAACATACATGCTATGACCACCCGAAGTAAAGCTGGAGTATTCAAGTCTAAGGTTTATCTGACTGATGTTACACATACTGTCCCAGACAATGTCCTTGAAGCCCTGGCACATACAGAATGGAATGATGCTGTTCATGCTGAGCTTCGTGCGCTATTGAACAACAACACATGGACCGTTTGTCCGTTACCCTCCCATCGATGCACCATTGGCTGCAAATGGCTGTTTAAAATTAAACAAAAAGCTGATGGCACTGTAGAGCGATACAAAGCGCGACTGGTGGCGAAGGGTTTCTCTCAACATGCAGGCACTGATTTTCGGGATACATTTAGTTCAGTGGTTCGAGCTGCCACCATCAAGACTGTTCTTGCACTTGTTGTGATAAAGAGATAGCCATTACGTCAAGTAGATGTCAACAATGCTTTTTTGAATGGGGAGCTCACTAAAGAAATCTTTATGGATCAGCCACCTGGGTTTGAGGTACCAGACCTCAATGGGCAGAAAATGGTGTGTAGGTTGAATAAGGCACTGTATGGACTCCGACAGGCCCCCAGAGCTTTGTTTCAAACATTCAAAAATTTCTTAGTCAGCAAGCTTGGATTTCAAGCCTCAAAAGCTGACCTTCGTTGTTTTTTCGTAAGTCATCAGAGTGTCACTTACTGCTAATGACTTATGTTGATGATATAGTAATCACTGGCAGCTCATGTCAAGGCATTGATAATGTTGTGCAGCAGCTTCATGCAAAATTTACTCTAAAAGACATGGGCCAATTACATTACTTTCTTGGCATTGAAGTTCAGACTTCATCTCGCGGACTGTTCCTCAGTCAGAAGAAGTATGTGCAAGAGATACTGAAGAAGACAGAGATGGAAGGAGCAGCTACTACTGCCACTCCTATGGTTGTCACACCTAAGTTGATGGCCACTGATTGCAGTCAGGTCCTTGCAGACAGCACCTTCTATCGAAGTACTGTTGGTATGTTGCAGTACCTATGTATTACAAGACCGGATTTATCATACTGTGTGAACAAACTTAGTCAGTATATGAATGCCCCAAGTGAAAATCATTAGCGGGCAGTCAAAAGTGTTCTACGCTATCTTATTGGTACTATGGATCATGGTTTGTGGTTCTCTCAAGGTCCATTACAACTGATCAACTATTCTGATGCCGATTGGGCCTCTTCAGTTGATGACAGGCGGTCAACTACAGGATATGTCATATTCTAGGGGTCGAATCCGATAGCCTGGTGCTCAAAGAAGCAGGCAGTGGTTTCTAGGTCGCTTTCAGAAGTTGAGTATCGCAGCCTAGCAAATTGTGTATCCGAATTGCTGGGGATCAAGCAGTTGCTAGAAGAAGTTGGTCTCACTGTGGAACAGACACCCATAGTCTGGTGTGACAACACCTCCACTGTCTCTATGTCAGCTAATCCCACTCACCACGCCAGAGTCAAACATGTTGAAATTGATCATCATTTTGTCAGAGAAAAAGTGGTAGATGGCACCATACAAGTTAACTTTGTCCCGTCAGCTCATCAAATCGTTGATGTGCTTACTAAGCCAATTGCTCCCAAGCAGTTTGTCGTGCTTCGCAGCGCTTTACAAGTCACAACAAGAGATGAAGCTTTCAGACTTCAACAGATCAGAGAACCAGAAGAATGTTAGAGTTATTGTTAAAGTCAGTTAGTAGGTAGTTGCTAAAGCAGTTAAGCTGTTAAAGATCCTAGTACTTCAGTAATCTTCCTCTCTTCTCTATAAATGCATGTACTGCCTACTCATAAAAGACAAGGAAGTTTTATGAATACAGAAGACTTAAGTTCTACAGTTTCTCTGTAATTCAACACATTGGCTAGAGAATACTCCCACTTAAGGGACTATTTTTTGTTAAAAAAATAATTTTAATCCCACACCATATTTACCTTTTAAATAAATGACAATTTCTTCACTATTTTTATTAAAAATTAATTTTAAGCCTACATTCATTACTCCTATAGCTCGCTTCTTCACTATTTTCATTAAAAATTAATTTTAATTTCATGTTGGCTAGAGAACACTTTAATGTTTACACTTACCGATAAATAAGTGTTAATTACATACTAGTTTGATTAGAGAACACTCTCATATCTATAAAAAAGTGTCAATTACATACTCTACGTGCCAATTTCTTCACTATTTTCATAAGTTCTTTAGGGTTTTTTCCTTTGAGGAAATTCATGAGAGAGAGCTTGTAGTTTAAAGTTATTTATATATTATTTATATGACTTATAGTTTAAAGTTATTTATATATTATTGATATGAATGATGGTGATTCTAATACAATAATAATACTAACATTTTGCAAATAAATGATGGTAATTATAATACAATACACTTAATCACCAAAAGTCAACAAATGATGATTCCAATACAGTGCACTTAGTCACCAAAAGTCAGCAAATGATGATTTCAATACAATGCACTTAGTCACCAAAAGTCAGCAAATGGTTATGTGCAAATATTTTATACATAAAAAATATAAATTAGTTAAATGTATATTTTAATTTCAATATTGAAAAAATAGAATGTCGGTAATGGTAAGAAAAGAGAGAAAAATAGAATACACAGATTGAATTGATACAAGAGGAGAAACGACTACGTCTATTTATAGATTTGTAAAACCATATTCTAATCAAAGTCAAATAGAAGTAATATAGTAAGGTTAAAACACCTTATTCTAATCAACATCAAATAGAGGAAGCATACTTCTATACAGATTTCACTTGTGCATCATGTACCATAAATCCCCTATCTTGCCACTTGTATTCTTATTTAACAAGAATTTGAGTCACATATCTTTAACAAATACAATAAACCCATACATCTATATAGTACTAATTTACACTATTATTAATTAAAGACACATTGATTGGTTTATAATTATAACCAATATTACCATTTGTGTACATGTTAAATAATTTACTCATTAAATAACTTATTACTAGATTCAAATTTTGACAGATTTTCATAGCTTTTATGATTATAATTAATTTATACATTGCATGGGTAAGAATATATAAATAACTTTAAACTATAAGCTTTCTCTTGTAAATCTATTCAAATGAATAAATTCTAAAAAGCTTATAGAAATAGTAAAGAAATTGACATTTATTTATAAAGTCAGTGTGAATCATGTGAGTGTTCTCTAGTCAACATATAATTAATAGTATAAGTGTTTAAAAATAAAAGTACAATGTATCAAAAAATTGTAATGTGAACATAAATATTTATTTTCTTATTTAGCCAAAACCTTGTAATTAATATATAGTCTTTTTTACTCAGATAGTGGAGTAAAAAGCAAAAATTATATAAACATATATAAAAACAATATTAAAAATTAAACCATTGCAAAGACAACTTAAATCTCCCAATTTAGTTATTCATTCATTTTAAAATTTTAATTATAACATAAGTTAATTAATTTTAAAAACATTATAAACCTGCTCTTATAATAAAAATTGTTATTTTCAAACTTTTTTTTAAATTTTTTTCCTCAACTAAATTGGAATTCTATTAACTAGATTTATCAATTTAATAAAAATATATATAAATAAATCTCTCAAAAAAATTATAAATAATGTAGATGCATTGGTTTATTCATGTAATGCTAGTTATGTCATCAATCCACGACAAAACCAATTGTCCTTTACAAGTACCTAATCAATTTTGTGATGAATCGTTTTGCATTGTGTGATAATGACATAGGAGGATTTGCAAATTTCGTACATTAATAATGAATTAAATAACATCATCTCATTGAAAACAATTATTTATATAATATTTTAAAATTATAATTAAGTTTTAATTTAATTGGTACAATTTTTATTGCAATAAATAAAAATATATGGGTTTTCGTATGGATAAAATTAACTATTTTATAATAAAAAAAAAGTAAATTTTCAAAATTATTAATTTTATGGAATAAATTTTTATTTTTATTTGTAAAAATAAGAGTGGGGGAGGAATACACGACGTATAATTAACAATGTTCCCTATTTGTGTTGATCCACTAAGACAAAGTCACAACCCATACCCTAAAAAACTCATTGGTTAGTCATTGGTGGGATTTGTGTTGGTAGCTAGGCACAAAATATCATGTTAAAAAAACAATAATTTGTATAAAAAGATAAAAATACAATACGAAAATATAAATGATCTGATTTTATTAAAAAAATCAATAATTAAGTAATTAGTTAATTAAAAATAATCGTGTGTTAAGCATATATATTTTTTTGGATTTAAAATTTTAGTGATAGAAATTATGTAGGTATTATATAAAAAAGAATAATTAATTAGTGGAGTGTATGACAAACATCTCACTAATGGGGATGGCGTGCTAGGATCTAGCCTTTGAAATGACTGAAATTAAAAAAAAAAAGAAAAAAAACTTTTTAATTTTGCAATTTGGGACATTTTTATTATTTAGGGTTTAGATAAAAGATACCATTTTACTTACAAGGTTGGATGAGGAAAGAATATATGGGTACTATGGGTGGAATTTTAAGGGCAATCTTTTATGCTACAAATGTCTAATATTTTACATATATAATACTCTTTGCCTTGCCCCCTATCGGATAAGTTCCCAAATTAGGGAAGCATGGGGGCTAATTAATTAATTAATTAATTAATGGGGGTATCCTTCAGCTTGGTATAAGTTATTGAATGTGTAGCGACGTAAAAATTGGTTTCGGGTCGCTAATTGTGGCAATCTAGTGAAAAAGTTTGAAAACTGAAGTTTAATTTTAAAATAAAGAGGGAGTCGCCACCGATCCTTTTCCTAGGTGTGATCGGACACCTATTAGATTCATTTTTTTTAAAACAAAAGGAAGGCTGGATTTAGGTCTACGTTAAAAGCCAGAGGAAAATTAGGGTTCGGGAGTCGGTTACGCGCGAGGAAGGTATTAGCACCCTCGCGACGCCCAAAAATTGGTATCTCATAAACACATGTTGTCTTAATTTTCAAAAATGCGAATTCAATGTAAAGTTTAGTTATGATCCGAAAAAAACGAGAAATTTTAGTTTATTCCGGTTTTTGAGAAGGGTATATCGTTTTAACACGAGCCGACAAATTCCATCCAACATAGCGATGAAATTTACGACTTAATGTTAAATCGATATATTGCCTCGATTAGTAATTAAAACATAAAAGATATTCATGAAATAAGAATAAATCAAAGAAGCAAACAATGACATTATCAATGAAAAATGTTAACATAATACTAGAGCAGTAGCAAACAGTAATAATAATATTTAAAAGAGAAATAAAACCAAACATGAATAAATATAAAGTACATTTAGTAATAATAATATAAGGTAGCATATAAATATGCAAAAATATGATATGTGACATATATACATGATGTATGAAAATATAATGCCTAATAGACATATATGTGCAATATTACTAAATATATACGTACTAGATACAAGTACACATAGTATAATTGAACATATACAATAATATTAGGAATACTATGGACAAGGAAAATACATTTATACTAATAATAGTAAAAGATGTATGTACACCAAATAATAATATAATAAGTAGCAATAGGGAAAATAATAAATACAAAATCAATAATACGACATACACAAATGATACAAATAAGGAAGGTATATATATACGTATGATAAAATAAATGTATTAAAATTAATAACAAATACAATATGGGTAAAAATAACTATATACATGATATATACGTAATGTGGTACTAAGAAAAAATATATATATATATACAATATAATATTTAAAAATATATACATAAGATGGTATAGAAATATGTACTTGGAAATGTATAAGAACTATATATAAATACTATATGTAAAATATATTAAAATAGAGACATAATATACGTAGATAAATATATATATAAAACAAATATGTGTAATATAATTTTAGGATATATGCGTAAATGTATATATATTTAAAGAATGCATAGGTGATATACAAATATATTAACAAGATAATGATATTAAACCCTTAATAATACTAAATAACATATACAGGTTAGTATTAAGTAGAATAACAACAATAAAATACTAAAAATATAATAATAATAACATTAATAGAATATATTAGTATAAATAATATTAAAATTAAAATAAAATAATGAGGAAAAGTAAAAAAGGATGAAAATCGAAATAAAAAAAGGTTAGGGGCAATTTTAAAAAGAAATATATAAAAGAGAAGGACCAATTGGAACACGCTAAAACACGGGAGGGATTAAAAATAAAAATATCCCGTCCTCTCGAAACGCAGCGTTTAGTGGGGGATAAGAACGAAATCAGGGCAAAACAGCGGGGCCGAATTTAAAATATAAAAAAAACTTGATTATAAAACGTTGAAAAAGCGGAGGGGCCAACTGCGCAAATAGCCCCTCCCTTAAAAAACACGCGGATCCCCTGGTCGGACGGGTCAGGTCGACCCGACCCGCATCAAAACGGCGTCATTTTCTGCTTTAAAGGGGGGGTCCAAAACGGTGCGTTTTGGACCCCTATATAAGCCAAAATTTTTTGTTGTTTTCTATTTGAAACAGAAGAAAGAAAAAAAACAGAAGAGGAGGGAGAGAAAAGAGGGAACGGGGAAAGAAGAGAGGAGAGGGGGGAGCTCCGGCCATGGGGGCCGGTCACCGGACGGCCACCGGAGGCTCGCCGGCGCCGGCGCTGGCCACCGCGTGTTTTTTTTATTTTTTTTGTTATTTATTCTTGGTCTTAGAATATATAGATTTTAGGTTTATATTAATTTAAAAAATGTATAGATATGTATATGGAAATCGAAAGAAAATGGATGAAAAAAGGTAACCTTTTCCGTTTGCCTTTCCTTTTTTCTCCGAATGCTTGCTATCTCAGTACTGAGATCTATGTATTTTTTCTAAATTCTAGCTTCTGTTTTTTGTATTCAAATGCCGAAAAAATAAAAAAAACCAAGAAAAACCCCCTGCCTTTTTTTTCTTTTTTTACAAATTTTCCCTTTAGGCTTTATAGCCGAATGTTTCAAAGCAGAGTACAAAAAATATTGTTTCTTCCATTCGCTACTGCTCTGTTGCTGCTGTTGTTGTGTCTCGTTTTGCAGGCGGTGTCAGACGCATGGAGGAGAAGGGCATGCGCGGGGTGTGGTGGTGGTAGTGCGCAAGGTGGCCCATGGTTGGCCTAGCGTGCGGCGGCTGGAGGCTTGGGGAGCTGCTAGGGTTTCCCGATTCTGGTCTTGGGCTAGGGATTTGGTATTGGTTTGGGCTTGTTTTGTTTAATGGGCTTATTGGGTTAGGGGTTTTTGGATTAGGGCAGGTTAGTTTAGGGTATTGGGCTAATAGTATTTGGGTTTGTAAAAGTGTGAATGGGTTTGGGTTTTAAGGGGTTTAGTGTTTTGTAAATGGAGTTTTAATTTGTAAATGAGATTGGGCCGAAATTGGCCTAGTACAGCTGCCCCTCTTTGCTCATTGTCGTGTAACGGGAATAGAGCAAAGAGTAAGTGAAAGGCTAATTTTGCCTTGTCCTGCCGAGTCTTGACTTCATTGGTGCTCTTCTTGTTCAGATGGTTTTCTTCCAATCCACTGCATCTTCTGATATATGCCTTGTAGTTTAAATCTACTCCAATGTGACTTCAAAGATATGTGATTTGTGGCTTTGATCTGCTTCCATGTAGCTTCATAAAGATAAGATCTAAGCTTCAATCTACTCTTTTATCACTTCAGTGAGATGAGATTCGTGATCTTCTCTTCTGTAACTCTAGCGAGACAAGATTTGATATCCTCGATCAATTCCACTACGACCTCTGGGAGACAAGACTTGCAACTTTTGACCGGCTCCACTGCAGCTTCAGGGAGACCAAGTCTGGTGTTTTTCATCAGCTTCAATCTTTATTCTTACTCGGCATGTGATCCTGAGTTCAACTCATTTCTCGCAATATGAATTGACTCTTTGAAAACAGACATTAAAAACAAAAACTGAAAATATCTTAGCATGTGACAAAGGCTCAACTCACTTTTCGCAATATGAGTTGATTTTTTTTTTGACAACAGAAATTGAAATTACCTCAGCGTGTTCTGAGGCTCAACTCACCTCTCGCAATATAAGTTGATTTCGAAAAAGTAGAAATTAAAAGGTTCAACCCACCTCTCGCAATATGAGTTGATTTTTGAACACAGAATTTGGCAAACAGATTTTGAAAATACCTTGGCATGTGACCCGAGGCTCAACTCACCTCTCGCAATATGAGTTGAAATTAAAACACACAAAAAATTGAAAATACCTCAGCGTGCCCGAGGCTCAACTCACCTCTAGCAATATGAGCTGATCTTGAAAAAGTAGAAATTAAAAGGTTCAACCCACCTCTCGCAATATGAGTTGATTTTTTGAAAGTAGAATTTGAAAATACCTCGGCGTGCCCCGAGGCTCAACTCACCTCTCGCAATATGAGTTGATTTTTTGAAAAACAGAAATTGAAATTACCTCAGCGTGTCCTGAGGCTCAACTCACCTCTCGCAATATGAGTTGATTTTTGAAAAACATAAATTGAACAGGAATTGAAAATACCTCAACGTGTCTTAAAGCTCAACTCACCTCTCGCAATATGAGTTGATTTTCTTGAAAAGCAGAAATTGAAAATACCTCAATGTGTCTTGAGGCTCAACTCACCTCTCGCAATATGAGTTGATTTTTTTGACAACAGAAATTGAAATTACCTCAGCGTCTTGAGGCTCAACTCATCTCTCGCAATATGAGTTGATTTTCCTTGGAAAGCATGAATATTAAACATCAAAATACCAAAACCAGTCCTTTGGTAGAACTCGGGTATCTTTTCCTTTGATTCAGTACGACTCTCATTCAAGATTTCTTGCTTTACTGGATTACCTGTATATGCCATGCATGATGTCATCATGATATGCACATGTTTGTCTTAAATGCCTTTATGCCTACATGATTATGCAGTGCTCCTTAAGCATATTGGTCGTATGTCATTTTTGCCATGATTGTTGAGGATCTGCGTTCATTGCTTTGATTCTCGACCTTCTCTTCAGGCCTCATACATGTCTTCGAGCTTTACGAGTAATCGACGTTTCTCAGATATCAACCTCTTGCCCTTGGTTAAACTTTGTTCTTGCTTTGAAGATCTTGCACTTATCAAATTCTTATCCGGGTAATGCTTGATATTTCTTTTGTTTAGAGTATGTCATTTCACTATTTATCATTAAATAAACACATAATGAGATGCATGAAGATGGTCAGGTAGGGATAAAAAGGATATCTCATATTCCTTTATTTCAAATGTGGCAAACAAAGAAAGTTAACCAATGAGAGTAAAAATGTCAAAAAGAAAGAAAATGTCGTATTCAACGGATACAAATGCTCTAGATATTCAACACATGAACTCTTCCACGTTCTTCAATCAATAATCTTTTCGAGCATGGCTTCTTGCGTAGAAAATTTCGAGCTTTCAGAAGTGCTTCAAATACTGTAGTCTCACTACTTGACCTATCGTTCGACCGCCAGGTTTGTTTCATTAGGACGCCCTCTCGGGTTTTCATCCTAATCTTTTTGTACTAATCAAGACGCCCTTTTCGGGTTTTCGCCCTGATCCCTCTTTTATTTTATTTTATTTTATTTTTAAGATGCCCTTTTCGGGTTTTCATCTTAAGCATAATATTTCTTCACCGCATCTGAATTCACCGGATTCGGTAACTCCTTCCCATCCATCTCGGTAAGGATTAAAGCTCCTCCTGAGAATGCCTTTTTTACAACGTATGGTCCTTCCCAATTTGGTGCCCATTTTCCTCGCAGGTCTTTTTGTATTGGGAGAATCTTTCTCAGAACGAGTTCTCCTTCATGGAACTCTCTTGGTCGTACCTTCTTGTCATGGGCTGCAATCATTCTCTTTTGGTACATTTGCCCATGACAAATTGCCCTTAGACGTTTTTCTTCAATGAGGTTCAACTGATCATATCGAGCTCGAACCCATTCTGCTTCTTCTAACTTTGATTCCATCAATACTCGCAGAGAGGGGATCTCAACCTCGATAGGTAGCACAGCTTCCATTCCATAGACTAGAGAGAAAGGAGTTGCTCCCGTAGATGTTCGCACAGATGTGCAATATGCAAACAAAGCAAATGGAAGTTTCTCGTGCCAATCTTTATATGTCTCAGTCATTTTCCCAATGATCCTCTTAATGTTCTTGTTAGCTGCTTCAACAGCCCCGTTCATCTTTGGGTGATAGGGCGAGGAATTATGATGCTTTATTTGGAACTGCTCGCACACTTCTTTCATCATCTTATTGTTCAGATTCGTGGCATTATCTGAGATGATTCTTTCAGGCAAACCATATCGGCAAATGATTTCCTTTTTCAAAAACTTGCACACTGCAGTCTTCGTCACATTGGCAAACGAAGCGGCTTTAATCCATTTTGTGAAGTAATCGATAACCACAAAAATGAATCGATTTCTATTTGAAGCTTTTGGAGAAATTGGCCCTATGACATCCATGCCCCACATAGAAAAAGGCCACGGAGAAGTCATGACATGAAGGGGTGAAGGGGCTACATGAATTTTATCGCCGTAGATTTGACATTTGTGGCATTTTCTGGCAAAATTGATGCAGTCACTTTCCATTGTCAGCCAATAATAACCGAGTCTCATGATCTTTTTGGCCATATTGAAACCATTGGCATGCGTTCCGCAAATTCCCTCATGGACCTCTTCAAGTATTTTTCTGGCTTCAACATCATCTACACATCTCAAAAGCATCTGATCCTTTCCTCTTTTATACAGGATATCCCCATCAAGAACAAATCCCGCTGCCATTCTTCTAATTGTTCTTTTATCGTTCTCATTCACTTGTTCGGGATACCTTTGATTCTTGATATATTCTAAGATATCATGGAACCAAGGCCGTCCGTCTACTTCTTTCTCAATGCTACAACAGTGTGCAGGGACCTCGTATATGCTCATTTTGAGGGGCATTATTTCTGCTTCTCTACTTGCTTTGAACATTGAAGCCAAAGTGGCTAGGGCATCAGCCAGTTGGTTCTCTTCTCGTGGGAAGTAATGAAAAGTTATTTCTTTGAATTCCTTGATCAATCCAGCCACTAAATCGCTGTACTTAATCAATTTTGAGTCCCTCACTTCCCATTCTCTACGGATTTGGTAAATCACTAGGGCTGAGTCCCCGTACACCTCCAAGATCTCGATGTTTCGTTCGATAGATGTACGAAGCCCCATGATACAGGCCTCATATTCTGCGATATTATTGGTACAGAAGAAGTTCGGTCTTGCAGTGAACGGATAATGATTCCCGTCTGGTGATACCAGGATTGCTCCAATTCCATGCCCTAAAGCATTTGACGCACCATCAAAGCACATCTTCCATGACTTCTCTTTTGATGACTCGGATTCTATTTTTGTGATGCATATTAAGTCTTCGTCTGGGAAATCGAATCTTAAATGCTCATATTCCTCTGTCGTTCGAGTTGCTAAGAAGTCAGCTATTGCGCTCCCTTTTATCAACTTCTGACTTACATAGGCAATGTCATATTCCGAAAGGAGGATCTGCCATCGTGCCATTCTTCCTGATAGTGCCGGCGATTCCATCATGTATTTTATTGGGTCCAGCTTTGAAATTAGCCATGTCGTGTGATACAACATATATTGTCTGAGTCTCCGAGCTACCCAAACCAGAGCGCAACAATATTTCTCAATGGACGAATATTTTGCCTCATATTTAGTGAACTTTTTGCTGAGGTAGTAGATCGCCTTTTCTTTTCTCCCTGACTCATCATGTTGCCCCAGTACGCAACCCATTGAGTTTTCAAACACGGTCAGGTACAAAATTAAGGGTTTTCCAAGGGTCGGTGGTACTAGCACAGGAGGATTAGACAGATACCGTTTTATCTTATCGAAGGCCACTTGGCACTTCTCGTTCCATTCTCCCGGGTTATGTTTTCGAAAGAGTCAAAAAATTGGGTCGCATTGGTTGGTAAGTTGAGCGATAAATCGGGCGATGTAATTTAATCTCCCTAAAAATCCTCTAACTTCTTTTTACGTGCGCGGAGGTGGTAATTCTTGGATGGCTTTTATTTTATCTGGATCAACTTCGATACCTCTTTCACAGACAATGAAGCCTAGCAACTTTCCCGAGGTAGCCCCGAATGTACATTTGGCGGGATTAAGCTTTAGCTGAAACTTTCTCAGCCTTTCGAACAACTTCTTGAGGTTCATTACATGCTCTTCTTCTCCTCGAGATTTAGCAATCATATCATCGACGTAGACCTCTATTTCCTTATGCATCATGTCATGGAATAATGTCACCATAGCCCTCTGATATGTTGCCCCAGCATTCTTTAACCCGAATGGCATCACCTTGTAGCAGAACGTTCCCCACATTGTTATGAAGGTAGTTTTCTCCATATCCTCAGGGGCCATCTTGATCTGATTATACCCCGAGAATCCATCCATGAAAGAAAACAATGAATGTTTTGCTGTGTTGTCCACCAACGTGTCAATATGTGGCAAGGGAAAATTATCTTTTGGGCTTGCTCGATTCAGGTCACGGTAATCCACGCACATTCGTACTTTTCCATCTTTCTTTGGTACCGGGACTATGTTAGCCACCCATTCTGGATATTTGGAGGCTTGTAGGAAGCCAGCGTCAAATTGCTTATTGACTTCCTCTTTTATTTTCAACAGCATTTTGGGCCTCATCCGTCTTAATTTTTGCTGGATGGGCTTGCATTCTGGCTTTAATGGGAGCTTATGGACCACTAAATCTTCATCTAGCCCTGGCATGTCCTGGTATGACCACGCGAAAACATCTTTGTATTCGCGGAGTAAAGTGATCAAACTATGCCTGGTACTTTCTGAAATAGAAGTCCCAATCTTCACTTCTTGTTTCTTCTCTTCAGTGCCCAAATTTATTGTTTTCACAGATTCTTCATGAGGCAGAACCTGTTTATCCTCTTGTTCCACCATTCTTAACAATTCAGGAGACGAGACATA
This sequence comes from Gossypium hirsutum, assembly GCF_007990345.1. NCBI lineage: Eukaryota > Viridiplantae > Streptophyta > Magnoliopsida > Malvales > Malvaceae > Gossypium > Gossypium hirsutum. The sequence goes on from NC_053425.1 coordinate 5,436,232, forward strand.
ATCTTCAGCATTTTCTTCGGCTTCAAATTCTCCTAAGCAAACAGCCTTCTCAAAATCAATTTCAAGATTCGTAACGGGCTTATTCATGTCATCAATATCTGAGCACCTGAAAGTTGAATGGAAAAGGAAGCTATAGGGGGACATCCAAGTATTGGAAATAACAAACAAATGTTATGTCATGGCAAGGAGGCAAATGTAAGGATAGGCTATGAAATGAGAAAATGATTATGAAATTAGTGATAATGCGAAAAATCGTGACAAAATGCATCTTCATTGATATTCATTTAAATGATAAAGAGCGAATGCAAACTCTTACAAAAGAATTCTATTATATCTAAGGACACAATAGAAGGTTGATGTTTAGCATTACTCTGAAGGCTTATAAACTACAAGAAGCTCCTCAGCAATCCAATTGTTCAACATGAAACCAGGAGGGCAAGGGCGTATCCTCGAGACATCTTTACTTGCACCAGCTTCTTTGTCAATGACATTTATACTGACATTCTGAAAATCCCTTTCAATTAATCCCAGCATGTTTCGTGGATCATCTTGTCCAGGGTACATGATTCCCGCAGATATAAATGTTTTTGACAAAGGAGGGTACTCTATTGGTTCCCATTCTGGTTCTCGGCCTAAAGTTCTTGCAATTCTTCTCTCTTGATCCTTCTTCCACTGTCTTCTTCTTTGGTGCATGTCAGGCTGGAACCCCAAACCGTATCAGGCATTATGGTGCACTGGCTTTAAAGCCCTCACTATTCCTTGCAGATGTCTCCCTAAACCTCTTCTCGCACGAGCTCCCCTTCCTACGGTCAACTTGACACCTATTCTAGTATTTCTCGACAGTTTTGGCATCGGAATTCTATTTCCCTCAGCGACGAAAGTGGCATTGATGAATTCAAGGGATCGAAAGGAACATTCCACTGCGTCCTTGCTTACTTCTAGGTATGGCGCATCAGCAGAGATAGATGCGACGATGTCTTTTTCGCCCTTGACTGTGACCAAACAGCCATCCATGATGAATTTCACCTTTTGATGGAGGGATGATGGGACTGCTTCAGCAGAATGAATCCAAGGTCTTTCCAAAAGGCAGTTATAAGAGGGTGTAATGTCCATGACTTGGAATTCGACCTCATAGATGTAGGGGCCCACTTCCAAAGGGATTTCGATCTTTCCCATGACTTCGCGCTTCGTCCCGTCGAATGCCCTTACCATGGAATGACAGGGCTTTAAGTAGGACAAATCCATCGGTATTCTGGAAAGTGTAGCCAATGGCATAACATTTATCGCTGACCCATTATCGATGAGTACGTTCGGTATTATGTAGCCCTTGCAGCGGGTCGTGATATGCAGCGCTTTCACCGAGCCTCTACCATTTGGCGGTATCTCATCATCACTAAAAGAGATGAAGTTGTCCGCATTCAGATTGTTTACCCACCTATCAAGCTTTTCGACAGATGTGTTGTTGGCCACGTAAGCTTGATTTAACACATTCAATAAAGCGTTCCGGTGTGGCTCTGAATTTAATAGTAGAGATAGAACTGAGATTCGTGCTGGCTGCTTGCTCAATTGTTCCACCACACTATATTCGCTGTGCTTAATAAATTTCAAGAATTCTTGAGCTTCTTCCTCATTCACAGGCTTTTTAGTTTCTTGCACGGGTGGAATTTCTTGCTCGACTTCGACCTCGTACATCACTGCTTTCCCTTTTTGCTTCGAGTCGCTACTTTTCTTTACCGGTTCAACTTCTTTAGAATAGCATCGTCCACTTCGAGTAAAATGACCTACCTCCCCAACATCTTCAGTTATGGCTTTGGACTTTTCAACTTCCGGTGTAACGATATTAACATCATATTTTCACAGTACTATTTTGTTGTCCTTATACGGGAAAGGAGATGGTACTTCAATTACCATCTGTGGTTTCAATGGCTCTCTCATCGCGTCGTAATAAATTACCAACGGTCGATCAGCACTATAAGGGGGCCCTGATGATTGGCTATCAGAGACGCATACTTCTCTTTCGTTGGCATCTTCACTCTTGTTAAGGACCTTGATCTCCTTATTATCCATCCGGTCTTGAAGTAACCTTTTAAAGTCCTCGCATGACTGAATGTCGTGCCCAACAATCCCATGAAAATTGCAAAAACTTTGACCTCCTTCTCCAAAAACTCTATCAGAGTGACAGAACAATCCTTTCTTAACCAATATCTCCCAGATTTTCTGCAGAGGCGTCCTTATTTCTGCCACACATCTTCTGACCTTCCATTCATCCTCTTTCCCCACTGTGCTCACATTTCCTTCGGTATGGTTAGGGAACGGGTTCCCCGTGGCGTTACTAGCACTATCGAATCGTAGGATACCCGCGTCAATGAGTCCTTGAACTCTCCTTTTGAAAGCGAGACAGTTCTCAGTAGAGTGCCCTTGGTTTCCTGCGTGGTATGCACAACTAGCGTTTGGATCGTACCACTTTGGGTATGGAGGTTTAAGGGGTGCCATGTAATGGGGAGAAATTAGCTGTTTTTCTAAAAGTTTTGGGTACAATTCCCCATACGACACAGGGATGGAGGTAAATTGCGGTCTCTCGGGATTATGCCTTGATTGGCTTTGGGCGGGTACCGTGTTTTGTGGGAAAGTAGTGACAGGTCTTTGGTTGTTCGTGGCGTATACGGGGCAGGACGGATGTGGTGCTTGGTAGTAAGGGGTTTGGGGGGATAATAGGAATTCGGGGGTGGATAATTTCGAGGTCGGGGTTGGTTAGGATACGAATTAGGAATGTAACGACTCCCAGTTCCCACCATGTGGGCTTCTGGCTCTTTCTTCCTTAAGGTGCTGCTTTTCTTGAGCCTTCTGATCCTTCCATTCTACCGCTCTTGACGGCATTCTCTATGAGTTCACCGAATATTACAATATCCGCGAAATCTTTCGTGGCACTTCCCACTAGTTTGTCATAAAACGGTGCCTTTAAAGTATTGATAAAGAGAACGGTTATCTCCGTTTTTGTTAGTGGGGGTTCCACTTGAGCTGAGACGTCTCTCCATCTCTGCGCATACTGTCTAAAGGTCTCTGATGGCTTTTTCTCCATCATTTGCAAGGTCATACGGTCTGGCACCATATCCGATACATGCTTGTACTGTTCGCAAAATGCTGACGCCAAGTCCTTCCAGGATCGAATCTTTTCTCTACTAAGTTGATTGTACCACCGAAGAGCTGACCCTGTTAGACTATCTTGAAAGCAATGTATGAGTAGTTTATCCTCGTTCACATAACCGGTCATTTTTCGACAGAACATAATGAGATGTGCTTTTGGGCACCTTGTTCCATCATACTTCTCAAAATCAGGCACTTTGAACTTCGGGGGCAAAATTAGATCAGGTACCAAACTGAGTTCCTTGGCACCTAGTGTGGAGAAGACTTCAGTGCCTTCTATTGCTTTGAGTCTTTCCTCTAGACTCCTATATTTTGCGTCATGGTTATCCAATTTCAACTTGGCTACCTCTGCTGGGTCATCCAGATCTGGAACTAGTGGATTAGCAGAACTAGCCCCTGGGTTCGACGCTAACATTCCTTGCCCCAAATTAGTGGGTGGAGCAGGTGGCATCGGTCGATGCTCCAAGCCAGTGGGTTCCTCTTGAGTATACCCTCTTTGTATTGTATATGCGGGCGGTGGAGTGAATCCCGGGGGATAGAGTGGATCCTGATCATGGTGAATTCTTGACCGAGGTTCCATAACATCGGGGTTCTGCATGGGCCATTTTCCTTTGACCAAAGTTGTCATCATCTCCATAATTTAGCCATCTGATCTCTTTGCTCGAGTGATTCCTCTCGAGATATCACCATTAGGTCTCTCGTCTCTTGTTGCGATTTGGCCAGTTGCTCTTGTAATTCCTTTTGAGCTTTTCCATCCTTTCAATTCTCTCATTGAATTCATTCTCCATTACTCTAGCTTGTCGGCGCGTTTTATACGGATGACGTGGTTCCAGTCTTGAAGTCTGGCAACTGCGAATTGTACGTTTTAACCTCAGCGAACGAGTATGGGATATGCAATGAATGAACCGATGCATGAATGAATGCATAAATGTCAAATGAGTGTCAGTTATGAATGAAATGCAAGAAATTGGTGTTGATTTCAAGATAGCCCCATATTTAGGCATTTCATTTATCAACATAGTCTATTACACAAAGTTCTCATTTTCTAACAGTTACACAAATTTCCTAGCCACATTGCTTTGTTTCTTCACTTGCTCTAAAAACTCTGATATGCTCGATCTTTGGCTCGGGGGAATTGGCAACTGAGAACTTCGGCTTCATCTGATAATTGAACAACTTGCATAGTCGCTTTACGAATTTCATTGATCAAGAAGTCAAGTTGCATTTCTTTTTCTTTGAGGGTTCCTTCATACACGTGAATGTCCTTATCGCACTGCTCACTCTTTTCTTCTAGAGCCTTCAAGAGGTTATCTAGTTGTTGTTGACGAGATTGCAGCATATTTTCTAGATCTCGTGTTTTCCTTTTTAATTCTTGATGTTCAGACTGACTATTCGCCAATTTTGCAGCCACTATTCATACTCGGCGTTCTTCCTTCTTAACTCTATCACAGCGCGCGCAGCCTTTTCCTCCTCTTTCTTTGCTTTTTCCTTCCAAAACTCCTTTCCTCCCTTGATATTGCTAATTTCTTCCTTCCATTCTGCTGTTGACTTGCCCAACCCGCTATTCTTTATAGTGTTTCTTAATTTCTTGTTTCCAAATGAAGGTCTCTTAAGTCGTTTCTCACAATCTCGGCTTCTCTTTGTACTTTTTCAGTCCTGGACCTTTTAACCTGAACTTCAATCTTCAGTTGATAGTTTTCTTCTTGAAGGGCACTAAGGTCCCGAGACATCTTGGCCTTTTCTCGTTCGAATTCTTGTCTTGCCATTTCTAGCTCAGACGGCGTTTCCTCCGAGAAAGGATTCTTGATGGTGTAGTTTGTGATGAGATTTGCTGACTATTTACCCGTGCTTCCTCCATATGTCGTAATCTTGGGTAAGGGTATCAGCATACAAAGCTAATTCCATGAAATGAATTTCCTTCCAATACTTTGCAGTGTCTCGGACTCTCTTCATATATCCTTCACCCGCGAAAGCGAACTCGAACTGTGCTAATCCTCCAGTTGCGGGGAGGAATTGTCGCGAAGAAAACTGCCTTTGGACTAATAGCGGGGCATATCCAACTCCTCCCCATAACCCGAGTAGAGGTACCCAATCTTGGCTTCCACATTTGTATAGCAGAACTGAAGGACGGATCCAGGGTGCTCTCCATGTTATATTCTTGGCGCGAAGATTCTGAAAAACTGATACCCAATGTTGCTCGTGACTTCCTTCGGCCATTCTTTCTTGAGGTAAGCTTCTAGCGGGAGAATGTTTTAGAAAACATATGGAACGGAGTGCGCTCTACCTTCCAGAAGTGACTCAAAATCCAAACATGAGCAACTGCGCGCATCCGATAATCGCCCTCCCTTTCTTCGACAACTACTCAGGACCTGAAGGTCTCGGCTAGGATGGTCGGACAGGGTTGATTCCTTGTTTTAACCTTTCGAAGAAATCAACTACTGCAACTTCGAGATGTCCGAGAACTTTTGGGAAAATGACCAAACCGTAAATGGCCAAAGCGAATAGATTTACCCTTTTCAGCATGTTGAGATGGTTCAGAGCCAAATCTCGTAGGGAGGACCATGGAATGCAAATGGTTTCATTCTTCTTCTTTATCTGTTTTTTAGCCCATGCATCAGTCATGTCTGTCAGTCTCACTAACTTTTTCTTGAAGGTCATCGCTTAGGCTCCTTCACATATATTTTGCCGAATTGTACATTGTCGATGCGGAGTAAAGCAGCATACTCTTCTATGGTTGGAGTCATGTCTTCTTGATTGAAGGTGAAACACTGATAAGCTGGGTCCCAGAATCGAACCATGGCTTGAATCAACTGTTCGTCTACACGGATGGTGATCAGGTGAGCTATATCCCATACTCTCAGTGAAAATGTCTCTAGGTGTATGA